>NC_090308.1:55202500-55502500 GCF_039906515.1 Pseudorca crassidens
TGACAGTAGAGAGAGAAAAGATATCTTTTATTTTTAAACTTTATTATATCTTTAAATAATAATATGCCCTCATTAAAGGAATTGCAGTCATCATTAGGGATGAGTACAGAGATCTTGCTGCTGTGGGTCCAGAAAGATCTTTCTATCAGTGTGAATGGACAATGTGAACAGTGTAAATGGACAGCTCCTGAAGGAGCTGGAGAAGGAGATTTTGAAGAGACTATCACTTGCGTGACTTTGAGTGCCACACTTCCAAGGAAGAAAGGAAATAAAACAGCAGAAAATGTATGAACATATGCATTCATATATGAAATAAGAAGGAATAGAAGTAGATATCAGTTTGTGAGCCTTCTTGATGACTTTTTCATTTCTCAGTTCTGTCTAATATTTTGCGTAACAGGGTTTAGGGAAATGAACAGAATATGCAGGGAAGTTGAGAAAAGCCTGCCATGTTCAACAGACACATCAAATTCCAGATATTTTCAGTGAATGTTTTAATCAGTTTCTTATGCAACTACTCAATGGTTAATCCATTCAAATTATAAGACTTATTTTTCATTTTTGTTATCATAAGAGTTTTTCGACGGGTACTAAAAGCTTTTAACTTGGCTGGTGCTCAGCAAACCCACCACCGTGTTTATTTAGGTAGATTTGCTTCTTGTGTCAATTAAAGGAAAAAAAAAAGTGAAATCACCTGGAACCAACCAATTACCATTACTACCTATGCATGAATGTATTGGAATGCTTATTTGTATAAGTCTTTCTATAATACAATTCAAATTATTTGGCTCCAAACCAGGACAAAATGTTAAGGAAAGCTGTTAAGTTTTTAAGAGGGATTTTCTCCTTTACAATTTGGTAATTATAGACTTTTAAAACAGAAAAAAACCCTAAATACCTCCACATTGCTTATTCTTGGCAGTGGTGGATGTTAGCTATTTCCCAGGGGTGCTGTGGTGCTCTTTTACTGGAACACTTTAAATGATAAAAACACCATAACAGGCCCAAAGCAAAGGCTAGCCTCATCAATTCTCTGAACATATTGCAGTGGTAAAGACTCAGATATAGGAAGGAATCGCTAAAGTGTCAACTTCTCAAGTGAACTAATCTTCGAGATACTGGCCTTAGGAATACTACTGTTATTCTCTACTTTGTATGTTGGTGTTAAATGTGTAACAACCTTGGGAATATTATCAATCTAAATAATAGCTCGTATGGGTTGGTAGAGGTTGGGTACCTGCTCCATTTCCAGTCTGTTCACCGTATGTGACAATTTCATTATAGTCCCCTCACTACACCCTCGTGTAGTGTCAGCTGCCAAAGGATAGGTTTTTCCCAGGCAGGAGCTAGGAACAAGTTCAAAGTAGGCCACAGTTTTTACCATATTCTAGTAAAACAACATAGTTTTTAAGTTGGTTTTAGAGAGAAAGTGCCTATGAAGTCAACCTTAATTAGTATTCCAATTTTAATCATATAAAAATGTAGATTACTAAAGATGGAGCAAAAAATAGTTAAAAAGAAGACACCAGAAATGTGAATTAGAATCACTCAGAAAATAAACATAAAAGCAGTAGGATTTTTCTATTATTTTGGAGTTTAATATAAGAATTATGATAAGGTATTATACAAACTCATTAAAAATGAGAAAATTAGCTATTAATTTTAATTAACACAGGGAAGAAATATATTGGAAATTAGACATAAAATTGTCTATCAAGTTGAGAAATATTCTGGAAAATATCTCGGAGTATCAAAAAAAAAATATCTCCAGATGTTTCTAGAAGAAAATACGCAAGCACACACTTCTAATAATTTACCTCACAATTTATATAAAAATAAAACCAACTAACAGATGATTAGCAAAAGTTCCTATTATTTCTCAATTCAATATATTACCAATGGCATATAAAAATTTTTCTATAAATTTCACGATAATATTTGTTTGCTTGATTATTGTCTTTTGGGGAGATTCTGTTTCACCATTTGTTTTCTACAGCAAATAATAACCAACAAAAATTTTGAGTGTTTCTTTACCCAATTGTTCCTGGGATGAATAAATGGACTCTACCTGGTTTATCAAAAACTCACAGGAGGGTTGAATAGAAGACCCACCAGAGATATTTTCTTATAGAAGAGATTGCAGGTATTCAATTTATCTGTAAATCTAAAAATTAAAAAAGGAAATCAAGAAATATCCCTTCATATCTGTTTTGTTCATTCTTCAATAGTTGTAATAACTAATATAAAAGAAACAAAATTTGTGGAAGTACACAAAATTTACCTTTGAATGCATATAGTAATATAATTGACTTACTATATTTCCAGTCACTTATTAATCCAGCAAACCTTTGTTGAAAGGTATTGAACAAGGCACTATTCTCTCTTAAGTTATGGATTGTATTCTGAAGATTATTTCATTTCAAAAAAATCTGTAAAGTTTGTATTTAATTGCAGACAAACCAATTTGAGCGATATTTCAAATAAACTGGAAAATCTTAATTTATTTACAATATAAACCCACATTTGGGGAGTTTTGCTTGACAGTATGGTTAATCCATATATCACTTTGGAAGATGATGGATATTGTGCCTTCCAGTAATTTTCTAGCATATTTCTACCAGAAAGAAAATAACTCTACACATTTTTAATTATTAATACAATATATGTATGTTTAAAAAAACAGATATTACACGAGGCTAATGCAAATTTTAAAAATTCCCTCATCACTAGCGCTAACTTTAAGTATAAATTTTTCAACCATTTCTTCAGTGGGTTGCGTTCGAATCTCTGAATATACTTATTCTGGAGATCTCATCTCATAAACTCTAACATATACATTTGTCCATTTATTTTTATTAATGTAATATCAATATATGTGCATAATCAGAAAGAATAAAAGAGTAAGAAAAGCTCATAATAAATAAATAAAACCCTGCCTTACCATTTTCCAATCAAATTTCCATGCCCTACTTCATGGTACATTTTTAAATACATCTTTTGAGAGTTAACTATTACTGATGCTATTCCTGCTCCTAGAGTCTTTCTTGTTTCGTATTAGTAGAATTAATTCAGTTTTCTCATAATTAGGTCTGTATGGTATATCATTTTACATCCTTTTACTTTTAACCACTCTGTATATAAGGGTTTCTTGTAGAAAACATTTAGTTTGGTTCTGTCTTTTCTGAGAATCTTTAAATTTCAATTATACTGTTTAGTCATTTGCTTTCAATTTCATTAACAATGTTTAATTTTAACACTACCATTTTAATATTTATTCTCATTTTTGTTCTTTTTCCCTATTTCTTGCCTTTTACATGAATTATTCACTTTTATTATGCAGTTCTCCTATATTGAATGTCTATATAATAATTTCAATTTTTAATTTTTACCAGTTTTCTAAAATTTACTATATGCATCTTTAATTAACATGATCAACCCTAATTTTATTGTATTGCCTGAAATTTCCTTCTTTGTTTTTTGTCTTGCTTTTTATTATTATCATTATTATTTTAGTTTTAGTTTTCCCCTGTGATCACTTTTTTCTGTTATTTTGATCTTGCTCTTTCACATTGTGAGGGTTCCTCAGGTATCTGGAGATTCTTGATTGCCTAAAAATATTCAGTGATGAGGCAATAGAAATTCTGCTGTAAACCTTAAGTTAAACGGTTAGACTATTCGAAAGGTTCTGCTTTTGAGTATGGTTAGGTGGCCCTCAGTAAAGGTTCAAAAACGTTTGGGGTCATTTTCGGTTGTCACAATTATTAGAGGGCACTGTGAATAAAAACAGTGAATACTCATTCAGTCCTTATAATATTCCTTTACATGTAAGTATATTTTCTTCAATATTTTATCTAATTTAATCCATAAAACTGCCCTATGAGATAGATAGCAATATTTTTGCTGTTTTTAATTGAGAACATTTAGTTTTGGCATGTAGTAGGGCAGGTGCCAGACATTCTTATGTGTAGTAAAATCTTCCTCTCCCTTCCCCAGTTTGGAATTGGTCTTCTCCAAATGCCTGTTCCTTCCACAGAGTGTGGGGATGTACTTTTTATTTGGAGCTCCTGTTGTCCAGGAGTTTAAGATTTTCTACTTTGGTCTCACTACCCACCCCAACTGTTCTGTTACTTCTCCAGATTACTGATGTAATTTACAAAAAAGAACACTTCTTTTTTGGCCTGTGGAAAATACAATACTGGCAGCAGGTCATTCTAATCAGGAAGGTGAATGAACTAATAATGTATACGAAAAGTTTCAACTAATCCCTTGTTATAAGCTCTACTTCCTATTGTTGTTCTCTATTTTACTTGATTTTCAGACTCCATGTCTACAGTTTTTATATGAGAATTGGGCTTGCTCCATGCCTGTGACTCTGGTATGCATAAATTTGGCTTAACTTCTTTAAAGTACCACACCAATCATTATTGAGCCATCTGATTTCCCTTGTTAAGTAATCTTTGCAATTATATATAAACTAATGATATTTTCTACTCTTGTTCATTGTAGTAGGTCAATACCTTTATCAGTTTCTTTTCTATGACTTTATTAGTATCTTGAGGAGGGGTTATATACGAATTGATATAATGGACTATCTTCAACTGAAATGCAGTAAAAATCTTGACAATATTCTTGAGCCATTTCTCATCCTATGTTTTGAAACCTTGTACTGCCATTTCTAAAATCATGGGAATGCTCAGAAGTAGAAGCAAATTATATTCTTGGTTAAGATGTTTAAAGATATTGTAGTCTGAGAAAAACAGTGGAAAAAGGATATTATTTTTACTCAGATGTGTAGACATTTGACCTGTAATACTCACTGAAGTTAGAAGATGCATATTCACACTATGTTTACCCAACTGTTATCTAATCGACTCCTCCTCTTATTACCTTATGATTTGAAAATCAGCTTGATTAATCAAAAAAGCTTATAAGTCAGAGATAAATGATTGTTTATAAAAGCCCATAAGAAAAAATTTTAAGGAAAAAGTTTTACTCAGTCTTTCTTTTATATCTAAATTTTGTATATTCAGTAATTAAGTGGAATAAGTAAAAAATATTTTACTCTTTTGATCTGTTCTCATACTAGTACTCACTAAACTTAGAAATAAACCAGAATTGAGAAACCTAAATTGAATGCTATACAGCGAGCATTTATTCATTTCTTCCACAATCAAAAGTAAAGGCATCCTGCATTTTTAAAATAGATGATATATATTTTTATGTCCTTTTGCATTGTTACACATGTCTGTTAATATACTGGAAAGGTTTTCAAAAACTAAGACATCGATGGAGAGTGACCTAAGACTAGGCATTCTATTAATGCAATTGTCACACATATATATATATATATATATATATATATATATATCTCATTTTTGTCATATTTCTCATTATATTTTAGTGCTTTATTTTTACTGCTGTCTCTCAGCCTTTTATTACTCCTACTGCGTTGATTTACATTGCTTAACACAATAATTACTCACATTATACTGATTTCTATATGCCCAGTTCCATGAATTCCTACAAGATAATTGGCTGACATTGGAATATGCTGAGTAGTATTGCAACCCATTTAAAACTTGGCTGAGGAATGTGATCTTCTTCCCAAGAAAAAATGCAACATAGGTTATATTCCCTGCATTTTCCTTGTCAATCATCTTTATAGGAAATTGAGTAATGTCTTGTTAAATATTTTCCTCTTAAATAACCACCCAGTGCTAATAAATGTAATATTTTTAAGTTATTTTTTAACAAAGTTTTTAAATTATGTCTTTTTAATATAATTAAGGGTTAATTCTTCTTTATTATTTAGATGCCATATATACATAAAGATTTCTATGTAAAGGTCATGTTTTACAAAATATTTTTAGTATTAAAGAAAGACAATCAATATACACTTCCAGTTAGGGAAATAGGCATAAAAGTTAGGAGACAACTATGATAGTATGTTATTCATGCCTTAAAATGTTTTGTTTCAACAGGAAAGTGGTAAAAGTGAAAGAAATAAAGAAATAAAGTCAAACATGCACAAAGGATACATGCACACACACACACACAAAATATCTTAATGGACATATTATAACAAATTATTTCCTTGGGAACTATGATTATAGATTTTTTTGTTTTTCAAATCAGCTTTCTAATTTTTTACCAAAGAAAATGGAAAAAATGAACAATACACATACACAAGAATAGAATAAATTCCAAATGGATCAAGAATCTAAAGGTAAAAAGTGAAACCATACAATATTAGAAGACAACATAGATGCATTCCTCTATAATTCAGATGCAGGGAAGAGTGTTCTAACCATGCAGATGAACATTTTGATAAAGTTGATTATACAAAAGTTTAAAAAATACGCAACCCAAAAGTTAATCTGCAGTGCATAAACACCAACAATAAACTGGGAGAAACTTTTTTCAATATATACATGAATATACATATATATACACAATATAGTACATATATATTTACATATATATGTACACTCTGTATATGTGTATGTATATAGTGAAGATGACTAAAAACCTCATTTAAAATTATACAAAAATATTTTTAAATGTCCCTTAAACATATTAAAAGATTTTTAGTATCGCTCACAGTTAGAAAAGACATGTATAATACAACGAGATGCCATATCTCCCTTAAGAGATTGGCAAAAATTTTAAAGTATGCTAACATTCCTTTGGCAAGGCTTTGGGGAAAAGGGGCCTCTCATTATTGCTGGTAGGCATGCAAACTGGTACAACTACTTTGGAAAGAAATTTGGGAATATCTAAAAAAACTATACATGCATTTATTTACCTTTTGACTCAGGCATCCCACTTTTGGGAATTTAACCCCAGTTATATATGCAACAATACAAAAATGTGTATGCACCACATTATTCATTACAACATTGCGTATAATTACAAAGCATTGGAAAGAAACCAAATGCCTGTTTATAGGAGAATTGTTGAAACAACTATGGTAATCTGTAGTCTTAACTAGGAGGAGGAGGATTCTATTTGTAAATATTGTTAAGTTAAAAGAAAAGCCAAGTAAAAAGAGTATCTATAACACCTTATTTCATATATATATATATATATATACACACACACACACACACACACATATGTACACATACTTGTTTATACAAAGAAAGGTAGAGGGAGAATAAAGAAAGGTGTAATGCATTCTTAAAATAGTCACACTGCAGAAAAAATAAAATCACAGTGCTTGTAGGGCAAAAACTAGTTTTCCCAAATCTCCAAAACACATTGGCACTTTTGAGATCTGTGTCCCGTGTTTGCCAAAATATATCACACAGAGTCTCTGTTCTTAAGGAATTGACACTATAGTATAACAAGAAGTATAAATCAACATTTCAAGACTAAAAGCAATAAAGCAATAGAAGTATGTTGGTGTTGTGACAGAAGAACGCATAAGTAAGGTTGGTTAGACAGAAAGAGCATGGTGTATTTTAAAATGCACCAACCCTGCTGAATCTAACTAGGTGGTTTCTACTTGTTATGTGATCAAATCTGCAAACTAGAGAAGTACAAGGGTTTTCAGTAAGTACAAGTGATTAGCATGGCTCTCCTTTCAGTTCCTTGCCATTTGCTCCTGCAGGCAAACCTTGTGTTAAGTGGTAAGAGCCAATGTGTGAAAAGAGATACTTAAAAGCAGAGAAGAGGCAATAACAGTGTATTCTTACTGCTTTTTGTTCCACTGGCTGAGGAGGGTGCCATGTCAGTACTCAAGGTCTATCTAAATACTACCTAATAAAATCTTTACCTCACTTTACGTATATACTCTGGGATTCCATTTCTTCTTGTGTCATTAGACTTAAAGCAGGTCTGGGCATGGTCAACCATAAGAAGTTAGCCATAAGTCAGAAAGGAAACATTGTCAGTATTGCTGATGGCTAATCAGAGAGAGAGCTTGGCAAAGAAAGACTGATATTTAACTTGAGGCTTGGAAATAGTTTATTCTTCACCAAGAAAAATAGTATAAGTGCATTTTTAAAACTTAAAATTTTTAAAAACAAAAATTTGAGATAACTGTACCTTCACATGCAGGTGTAAAAAATAACAAAGGGAGGTTCCATATACCCTTTATCATTAACATTCTGCAAAACTATAGTAAAATATCACAACCGGGATACTATTATAGTCAAAACACAGAGCAATTCCATCATTACAAGTATCCCTCATTTTTGTCCTTTCATAGCCACATCTACTCATCTCCCATCACTACCTCCTCCTTTATCTCTGGCAACCATTAGTTTGTTCTTTATTTCAATAATCTTGACATTTCAAGAATATTATATAAATGGAAACATGCAATATATAACTTTTAAGAATTAGCCTTATTCACCCAGCGTAATTCTCTGCAGATTGATCTACGTTGTGGTGTGTATCAATAATCCTTTCATTTTTTATCACTGGGTAGTATTCTATTGTATGGATGTACCACAGTTTGTTTACCCATTCATCTATTAAAGGTATCTGGGTTATTTCTAGTTGGGGACTTTAATAAATAAAGCTGCTATATACATTCACATATAGGTTTTTATGTTAACATAAATTTTCATTTCTCTGGGATAAATGCCCAGGGGTACAAGTGCTGGGTCATATGATTAGTTGCATGTTAGTTTAAAGAAACTGCTGAACTGTTTTACAGAGTTACTGTACCATTTTACATTCCCACCAGAAGTGCATAAGTGGACCAGTTGTTCTGCACCCTTGCCAGGATCTGGTATTGTTGATGTGGTTTTAATTTGTATTTCCCTAATGACTAGTGAAGTTGAACATCTTTTCATGTGCTCATTTGTTATCTGTATATTCTCTTTGTTGAAATGTCTCTTTTTGTCTTTTACTCATTACCTAGTTGGATTTTTAATTTTTATAGTAGAGTTTTGGGAATTGTTTATATAATATCTATTCTAATTTGCTTTTTAAGATATGCAGCAAATATTTTACCCCAGTCTGTAGTTTGACTTTTTATCCTTTTAACAGGGTCTTTCACAGAGCAAAAATTTTTAATTTTGATGATGTCTATTTGTTCAATTTTTCCTGTTATGCATTATACTGTGGTGTCAACTCTAAGAACTCTCTGTGTAGCCTTAAATCCTGAAGAGTTTTCTATTATTTTTTCTAAAATCCTTATAGCTTTACATTTTGCATTTAGTACATAGTCCATTTTGAGTTAATAAGTGTCCAGTTGATCCAACATCACTTGTTGAAAGGCTATCCTTCCTCCTTTGAATTGCTTTTGCACCTGTATCAAAAATCAGTTGGGTATATTTATATGAATCTATTTATTGGTTTTCTGTTCTGGTCTATTGTTTTATGTTTATATACCTCATCAATACCAAGCTACTTGTTCTTTGTATATAATAAACTACATAAAAAGTTATACTTGTCTTGAAAACAGGTAGACTGATTGCTTCCACTTTTTTCTTTTTTTTTCTCAAAATTATTTTAGGTATTCTAGTTCCTTTTCCCATCCACAGAAATTTTAGAATGATTTTATTTATATCTATAAAAAATCTTGCTGGAATTTTGATGGAAACAACATTAAACATATGTATCAACTAGGGTAATATATCTTTCCATTTATGTAGATATTTTTTGATAATTTTCATCAGTATTTTTCAGCACAGAAGTTATGTACATGTTTTGTTAGATTTGCACCGAAGTGTTCAAATTTTTCTTATTGTGAATGGTATTGTATTTAAATTGTTTTGTTCATAAGTTTATTTCTACTATATAGAAGTAAAATTTATTTTTGTATGTGTAGTTTGTATCCCACAACCTTTCTGAACTCAATTAGTAATTCCAGAAATTTTTCTTTTTTTGGAAATTATTTGGGATTTACTATATCAACAATAATGTCACTATAAATTGGGACAGTTTTATTTCTTTATTTCTGATTTGTATGCCTTTTATATATTTTTGTATTGAAGTATGGTTGATTTACAATGTTGTGTTAGTTTCAGGTGTCGAGCAAAGTGATTCATATATATATATATATATATATATATACACACACACACATACACACACACACATATACTTTTTCAGATTCTTTTTCATTATAGTTTATTAAAAGATATTGAATATAGTTCCCTGTGCTTATGCCTTTTATTTCTTGCTTTCCTTATTGCACTGGCTGGAAATTCCGGTAGTATACTGAATAAGAGTTAGTGAGCATCCTTATTCCTTGCCTTGTTCCCAGACTCACAGAGAAAGTTCTCAGTCTGTCATCAATAAGTGAGATGTTGCCTATAGATTGATGGTAGATGCTCTTTATCAAGTTTAGAAAGTCCCCCTCTATTCCTACTTTCCTGACAGTTTTATGATTAATTGGTTTTGAATTGTGTCCAATGTTTTTTACCAGTTGATATAATCATGATTCTTCTTCTTTATGCTATTGAGATTCTGGGCTACATAGATTGATTTATTCCAGGAAAACCCCCACTTGTTTATGATACATACTTCTTTTTATATCTTGCTAATTCTATTTGTTAATAATGTGTTAAGAATTTTTGTGACTCCCTCCATGGAAGTTAATGGTCTACAGGTTTTATTTGGTTTGGTTTTTTTACTGTCTTTATCTGGTTTTGGTATCAGGGTAATGCTAGCCTCATTAAATGAATTGGGAAGCTTTCCCTCCTCTTCTGGAAGAGATTGTGTAGAATTAATATTGATTCTTCTTTAAGTGTTTAGTAATATTTTCCACCCAGTGGGGATAAAATCCAAGCAATCTACTTGGCCTTTTCTGGTACCCCTCCAGCAAGGGTGGTGAGATACCTTTCTACAGCCTGACCAGTATCAATGTTTAGGCTCCTTACTCAGCCATTTTTTGTTGTGGATTAGAGACACATTTGTTTCTGCTGGGTTTGGGTGGAGTAGAGTGTTATGTCTAAAAGTTGTTGTTTTGGTTTTTCTTCTTTTTTGATTTGCCAGGATGGCCCTTTACTGGTCCTTCTGCTAGAAGGGGTAGGCTTTGAGGGAGGGGGTGTTTTTTGGTCTGTCTGTTAGCTTTCCTGGTTGCTAGTTTCTTCATCTCCAACTTTGAGAGATGTGAGGCAATAAGAAAACCCAGGGAAGCCAACACTATTTTTTTCCTTGGGTCCCCTTGTACTTTCTTTCTTTATGTTTTAGAATCTTCTTATGTTTACTTTATATATTGATATACTGTCCAGGGTTTTGGTGCTTTTTTTTGTACATAATGAGAAGATAAAGAAAAATATATCTACTTCTTCTTTGTGGAATTAGAAATCTCACTCTTTCCAGAATTTATAACATGAAATTTTAAGACTGACAACAGTCTGTTTTAACACATATGCTAACTTAACTTCCACGTTATTCATCTCAATTGCAATAAATGCTTGAGTTAAATCTAAATATAGATTATCATATTCAAAGGAGTGCTCAGCCAAAATATCAGTCAATTATATAGTTAAGGGATTGCATGAAAAAAAATTATGATCATTTCATATACTGAAAACATTATCCAAAAAGGAAAAAGACTGGAGACTCAAGAAATATAGGAATTAACTTAGGAGAGCCATAAGAAGAAATACAAAAAGTGAGTCAATAATAATAACTGGCATAAGACCTAAATTATTTAAGCATCGAATAGGAAGTTAGATACCTGTGTATATTCTCCCAGCCAAAAAAATATTGTCCCTGTTAAAATGCTATGAGAAAGACATTAAATGATTTTAGTAGAAAACTGGAGGCATAGTATAATTAATATACCTTAAAAATCACAATATATTTACCCCTGTTCCCCCCTTCTTTCTATATTTAAAGTTCTATCTTTGTTTACAAAGTATATATTTATGGCATGCAATTGCACTTGATTTTTGGTTTTAGATGCGTGAAAAAATTTTGCATATATTGAAATATATATATAATATCATAGCACTGATTATGGTAGAAATTGTTCTATAAAACTCATTTTAAAATGCAGAATATAAGACACAAAAAATTAAAATGAAATGTTGGAATAATTTTGGACAAGAGGGAGGGGATATGGGGATATATGTATACATATAGCTGATTCACTTTGTTATACAGCAGAAACTAACACAACCTTGTAAAGCAATTATACTCCAATAAAGATGTTATAAAATAATAATAAAAAAAAGATTTTAATAGTAAAATAATATTTTAAAGTGTAGCAATTTGTAAAATAATGCCTTGAAAAAAATGAAAAATGCAAAGTAAAAGAAGAACTGGAAAGCGTAATTTGATTAATGCCCAATACAAATAGAAAGAGTATTAAAATACCCCCATCCTACTCCTGCCAAAGTCCTACAATTTTAGGATTTTTTAAAAATTATTTATTTACTTATTTATTTATTTTTTATTGGCTGTGTTGGGTCTTGTTGCTGAGCTCAGGCTTTCTCTAGTTGCGGTGAGCGGGGCGACACTTCATTGCGGTGCGGTGTGAGGGCTTCTCTTTGTGGTGGCTTCTCTTGTTGCAGAGCACGGACTCCAGGCACGTGGGCCTCAGTAGTTGTGGCTCACGGACCAGGATCCTTCTGGACCAGGATCTTCCGGGACAGGGGCTCAAACCTGTGTCCCCTGCATTGGCATGTGGATTCTTAACCACTGCACCACCAGGGAAGTCCAGGATTTTTTAAATGATTGATCTGTCATGTTTGCTTCAAAAGAAAATGTTGCCCCAAGATTGTGTCATGTCATAGAATAAGAATGGAAAATTTATAACTAATTTAATAGCAGTGGAAAATTAACAACACAATCTATTTAAATCAGCATGAGTAAAACCTACATACACTATTGTGAAAAAAATAGAGAAATGCATATAGTTTAATCTCATTTATATTTGAAGGCAATGCACATATGTTAAACTATTTTATAAACAAAGAAATAAAATGGAGGAAAGTTTTCTTCTAGTGGTAAGATTAGGCAGGTAGATATCATGGATATTTTCAATTGCTTATGCTCACAGTTGGTACGTAGATGTTCAATACATTGTTTCTTAATCCAAGCATATGTGTTATATGTACAACTTAGGTGTATAGGTGCATTAGAATAGATTAATTCTGAGAAGTTTGATAGCAAAAATAGAAATATTGTTACTTTTAACATAAAAGTTAACCTGTACTTTTACATTTATGTGTGTGTGTATATATGTGTGTGTGTGTGTGCGCGCACTTGTGAACAGATATACTTATATTGAACATCATGTTCAATATATATTGAAAAAGTTTTGGAAAGATATACATCAAATTTTGCCAGTGTAATACCTGGGATGTTGGCATAAACACTGGGGATTCAATGATGGAGGATTTTTGTTTTTGTTTTCTGATAACTTACATATTATTTAAATTATATTTACAATGATATTAGATTCCTTTTTAATTTAAAATTATTAATTTAAAGCTACAAAAGTAAAGAAGACATAAAGCTCAGTAATACACAGAGAAAACTTTCATTTTTCCCAGTCTAAAATAAAAGCCAACGATTTCTTAATTTTAATTAGATAACTCAGTGTGTAATAATGTCCTTTTCAATTCTACTAGTCAAGTAGGATTGAAATGATTTCCAGAGAGCCCAATAAATAGACATTGATTTTATTATTCATTTTTCCTTTGTCTTAGAGGAAACTCATGGAACATAATAAACCTTTGCCAGTCATACATATGTAACATGAAGACTGGCCATTTTCTACTAGACAATTTCTTTTTTTTTTTTTAACATCTTTATTGGAGTATAATTGCTTTACAATGGTGTGTTAGTTTCTGCCTTATAACAAAGTGAATCAGCTATACATATACATATATCCCCATATCTCTTCCCTCTTACGTCTCTCTCCCTCCCACCCTCCCTATCCCACCCCTCTAGGTGGTCACAAAGCACCGAGCTAATCTCCCTGTGCTATGTGGCTGCTTCCCACTAGCTATCGGTTTTACATTTGGTAGTGTATATATGTCCATGACAGTCTCTCACTTTGTCCCAGTTTACCCTTCCCCTTCCCTGTGTCCTCAAGTCCATTCTGTAGTAGGTCTGTGTCTCTATTCCTGTCCTGCCCCTAGGTTCTTCATGATCTTTTTTTTTTTTTTAGATTCCATCAATTTCTTAATTTTACTAATTTTTATTGGAGTATAGTCACTTTACAGTGTTTTCTTAGTTTCTGCTACACAGCAAAGTGAATCAGTTATATGTGTACATTTATCCCCTCTCTTTTGGATTTCTTTCCCATTTAGGTCACACAGAGCATTGAGTGGAGTTCCCTGTGCAATACAGTAGGTTCTCATTAGTTATCTATTTTATACACAGTAGTGTATATATGTCAATCCCAATCTCCTAATTCATCCCACCCCCTTTCCCCCCTTGGTATCCATAAGTTTGTTCTGTACATGTGTGTCTCTGTTTTTGCTTTGCAAATAAGTCCATTTTTCTAGATTCCACATATAAGCGATATTATATGATATTTGTTTTTCTCTTTTGGACTTACTTCACTCGGCATGACAGTCTCTAGGTCCATCCACGTATCTGCAAATGGCACAATTTTGTTCCTTTTTACAGAGTAAATGAGTAATATTTCATTGTATATATGTACCACATCTTCTTTATCCATTCATCTGTCGATGGACATTTAGGTTGCTTCCATGTCCTGGCTATTGTAAATAGTGCTGCAGTGAACATTGGAGTGCATGTATCTTTTTGAATTATGGTTTTCCCTGGGTATATGCCCAGGAGTGGGATTGCTGGGTCATACGGTAATTCTATTTTTAGTTTTTTAAGGAACCTCTATACTGTTCTCCATAGTGGCTGTATCAATTTACATTCCCACCAACAGTGCAAGAGGGTTCCCTTTTCTCCACACCCTCTCCAACATTTCTTGCTTGTAGATTTTTTGATAATGGCCATTCTGACTGGTGTGAGGTGATACCTCATTGTAGTTTTGATTTGCAATTCTCTAATAATTAGTGTTGTTGAGCATCTTTTTGTGTGTTTGCTGGCAATCTGTATGTCTTCTTTGGAGAAATGTCTATTTAGGTCTTCTGCCTGTTTTTTGATTGGGTTGTTTATTTTTTGATATTGAGCTGCATGAGCTGTTTATATATTTTGGAGATTAATCCCTTGTCAGTTGCTTTGTTTGCAAATATTTTATCCCATTCTGAGGGATGTCTTTTCATCTTGTTTATGGTTTCCTTTGCTGTACAAAATCTTTTAAGTTTCATTAGGTCCCATTGTTTATTTTTGTTTTTATTTTCATTATTCTAGGAGGTGGGTCAAAAAAGATCTTGCTGCAGTTTATGTCAAAGAGTGTTCTGCTTATTTGAGCTTAGTTTTGTGTATGTGTATGGTGTTAGGGAGTGTTCAAATTTCATTCTTTTACATGTAGCTGTCCAGTTTTCCCAGCACCATTTATAGAAGAGACTGTCTTTTCTCCATTGTATATTCTAGCCTCCTTTATCAAAGATAAGGTGACCATATGTGCGTGGGTTTATCTCTGGGCTTTCTATCCTGTTCCATTGATCTGTATTTCTGTTTTTGTGCCAGTACCATACTGTCTTGATTACTGTAGCTTTGTAGTATAGTCTGAAGTTGGAGAGGAAATAAAAAAATACCTAGAAACAAATGACAATGGAAACACAACAACCCAAAACCTATGGGATGCAGCAAAAGCAGTTCTAAGAGGGAAGTTTATATCAATACAATCCTACCTCAAGAAACAAGAAAAATCTCAAATAAATAATCTAACCTTACACCTAAAGCAACTAGAGAAAGAAGACAAACAAAACCCAAATTTAGTAGAAAGAAAGAAATCATAAGGATCAGAGCAGAAATAAATGAAATAGAAACAAAGAAAACAATAGAAAGATCAATGAAACTAAAAGATGGTTCTTTGAGAAGATAAGTAAAATTGATAAACCTTTAGCCAGACTCATCAAGAAAGAAAGGGAGAGGACTCAAATCAATAAAATTAGAAATGAAAAAGGAGAAGTTACAGCTGACACCGCAGAAATACACAGGATCTTAAGAGACTACTCCATCAACTATATGCCAATAAAATGGACAACCTGAAAGAAATGGACAAATTCTTAGAAGGTACAACCTTCCAAGACCAAACCAGGAAGAAATAGAGCATATGAACAAATTGGTCATAATGAAATTGAAACAGTGATTAAAAATCTTCCAACAAACAGAAGTCCAGGACCAGATGGCTTCACAAGTGAGTTCTATCAAACATTTAGAAAAGAGCTAACACCTATCCTTCTCAAAATCTTCCAAAAAATTGCAGAGGGAGGAACACTCCTAAGCTCATTCTACGAGGCCACCATTCACCCTGATACCAAGACCAGACAGATATCACAAGAAAAGAAAAGAAAATTACAGGCCAATATCACTGATGAACATAGACACAAAAATCCTCAACAAAATACTAAGAAACAGAATCCAAAACACATTAAAAGGATTATACACCATGATCAAGTGGGATTTATCCCAGGGATGCAAGGATTCTTCAACATACGCAAATCAATGTGATACACCATATTAACAAATTGAAGAATAAAAACCATATGATCATTTCAATTGATGCAGAAAAAGCTTTTGACAAATTTCATTTATGATAAAAACTCCCCAGAAAGTGGGCATAGGGGGAACCTACCTCAACATAATAAAGGCCATATATGACAAACCCATAGCAAACATCATTCTCAATGGTGAAAAACTGAAAGCACTTCCTCTAAGATCAGGAACAAGACAAGGATGTCCACTCTTGCCACTATTATTCAACATAGTTTTAGACAATTTGTTATAGTCATTCAGAGTTCTGGTCACATTCTGTAGTTCATCAGGTATCTGTATGACTAAGATATCTATTTATTAGAATTTCTTTAAAAATTTTACTCAGTCCTCCATGACATGCAAATGCCACACACTACTTCATGGTTTTAGCCCACTGAAGGGTATAATCCTTACTGTAGTCCTCACAGCCCTTATAATCTAACAGTGCATTTTCTTGTGTGTGTGTGTGTGTATGTTTTCCTTCTTTCCTTTCATTTCCATCTACTCTATCCATTGTGTTCCTTCCTTCCACTATTTAACAAACACCTAGTTTAGTAAAAATATCTTAATTACATAGAGCCTAATTTATTCTCAACTCAGTTATTAAAAAAAGATATATCTTGTTATATATAATATCCTCAAATATTTTTTCTCTCATTATTATGTGTCTGGATTTAGTACTTTCATTTCTTAATTGCTTCTTTTATTCTCATTATTGTTTATATGACTAGTACAAGCATATCAATAAACATATGTAATATAGTTTTAAAAATAATTACCATTTCAAATTTAGTCTTCCAAATGTACATGTTTAATAAGTGAGGAAAATAATATATTATTGATTGTTTTACATTTTGAAATTAATAAGTTAGAGAATAATCATTTCATAAGAAATGAGGATTCGGCCTGCAGTCAGCAAAGGTTAAAGTCATTGTTTTTATCTCAGATTGTGCAAAAGAGAAGTAAGAATATTTTTTCTTTTCTTCATTTCAGAAGATATAAAAGTACATGTAATCTGTAATAATTTGGAAGACAAATAAATGAGTTAAACCATACCTCTAAAATCTGTAGATTAGTCATACTTTCCCTGAATTTGTTCCAATATATTGCTAAGCTAACTTTCAAAATTTTACTAAAAATTCCAAACATTTGCTGAAACTGACACTGTATTCTAAAGACACAAAATATTCTGTTGGATTGCTATTGAAAAATTATTTTGTCACCCATGGGCAATCTGGAGCAAAGCTAACTAATTATATTATGTAGGCACAATGGACTGAAAAAGCAAACAGATACCAGATGGTGATAAAAGGGCAATTATCAATAACACAGCAAGAAAGAATTACCCACATCAATTAAATCTATCAAACCAGTAGGAATTAAAATAAGTAAGTTAATTTGCATGCATCTTCTACTCCCAGATATGTAAAAAGTTAGATAAAATATCCATCTATCTGTTGGTAGGCTTCCTGCAGTATCCAAGATTGACATTTCATTTAAACATATTGGTCAACAAAAAGGTTTCTCACAGATTAAAAATGAGGTCCTAATTACTGTCTACTGATTTTGCTATGTTATCACTGGCAGAAAGCTACATGGCAGAAAAGATTTTATTGTGGTCAAATGATAAAGATCCACATAACTCAGCATGCTCTTGAGAATCTTCTGTAAGTATGATTAAAACCATGCTACCATTTCCCAGAAACCATGTTTTCTCTCACTTAATGTCCACCTACTGCTGTTTTCATAGTCTTCATCACAGTAGAAGTAAATGTTAAAAGAGCCTAAATATGATATTTGGATTGTGATTTTCTAGGAGCAAAATAAAAGCCATTTTAAAAGAGCCCATTTGGTAGCAGTTGATTAAATTCTGGTCCATTCATTATTTTAACCATGCAGACTGTTATTTTTTTGGTGTGTTAACAGCCTCTTACCATCTTTAGAAAATTTCGAGAAAAAGATTTAATCTAGAAAGTGGATATACTTTCAGATTGATTGTCCTTTAGTTGCTAGTCTATTTTCTGCTCACTTTCACAAGACTGTTTCTCCATAGAAGTGTATTTAAACTAGTCGACCAAAACAAGTTGAGCTGGAAAGAATATGAATGACCTTTTGCCAGGCTGGTTTGGCTTAACACCTGGTCATTAACTAGACAGTTTTTATTAATAGTTTCCTTTCTTCTGCCATCTGGTTTAGCATAATATTTCTGCAAAGCCAAAGTAACTTTAAAGACAAAAATTTGTAATATTGACAATAAGCATTGAACATGATGTGGTCACTGTCTTATCTTAACTCCTATCTAAAGTTTAGAAAATATTAAAGTCTGGATTTTATAAGGCATGGTAGCCTGCCTCTGTAAACTAAGTGTTCATTCCTAAAGTCTAGGCAAAATGTTTAAGGGCTATCACTAAAATATTGAAAGGTTTTTAAATTTACACGATGGTTTAGGTGCTTTTTTTGCCCAAAATCTGAGGTAAACCTTCTGGATTAACTTTCCAGACGATTATGGTGTGGACTTGTACATGGTAGTTACTCCTTCCTTGTCAAATATTATTTTGCCTGAACAAGAGAGTTTACAAAGTATATTTATAAACATTATCTCATTTGATTCTTTCAACATCTCTTTGAAATAAATAGGTGGTTGTCTTTTAGTTTAAATAATTAGAAGGCTGAGGCTCACAAAATTTAGAGAGTTCAAATATGTTCAACTCGAACATGAGAGATCTCAGATTAAGCCATGAGACTTAAGACTGAAACACCATTAAATGCCTTTCTTTTAAAGCCTTTTTTTATGTTTTCGTGTTTTTAACAACATAAAGTAGGGCATATTTAATTACAATCCTTCTTCATATTATTATTTACTGACTACAAAGACCTCTATGTGAATGTTTAGAATAGCTTTATTTCTAATCACCAAAAACTAAAAACGACCCAAGGATCTATCAACTGTTGAATGGGTTAACACAGTGCAATACATCCATACATCAATAAGATAGATGAATCTCATCACAAGGAAAAAAAAATTTAATTTTGTATCTATATGAGGTGATGAATGTTCACTAAACTTATTGTGGTAATCATTTAATGATGTAAATCAAATTGTGCTGTACACCTTAAACTTATACAGTGCTATATGTCAGTTATATCTCAATAAAACTTCTCTTTCTTAGTCACCATCACTATGATACCTCAACAGTTAATAAACCCTCTGCTCTGTCATTTCATATCTTTCAATAGAACTGCAAGCATAATGTTTGAATTGATATGTGGGGCAGTGCTTGCTTTGCAATCCCTTTGAAATGGGGCATGACACTTTGATTCATATCTAAAATACAAAACAAAAGAAATAAAAATTCGCACACCTCAAAGAATAACCACAAAATGGATATTTTAAGAAAAGTGTCATGATTATATGAAGTGGGATATACAAAACAGAATACCCAGGCAATTCCCTAATTCTGTTTTTATCAATACGTAGATAACTCAGACATTTTCCCTTCTTACACTAAGTCCCTGAAACAACTTCCATTGTCCTACTAATTTAACTGTCAACTTCATCTTGCATATGTGACTTAGCAAAAGGGAAATACAAATATTAGCAAAGCAATCATCTGTTCTTCTTTAAGCACCCTTCCTGGAGTCAGCTTACTCACTCCAACTGAACAAGTTTGTTTTTTGTTTCTTTGTTTTGTCGTATTTTGCTTTGTTTTGTTTCATTTTTTTTAGAGATGATTTTGATGCAAATATTAAAAAACATTTCTTCCACATTGTTAATAAATTATTTGATTATTACTACTCTTCTACTTTCAGACTATTTGAATCTTGAAGGAAAATATTATTAATTAATAAATATACATAAAAAGAATGAATAAATAGTGTAAATCTATCTAAATAGAAGCCAAACATTAGAGAATAATGTTTGATATAGAGCCAACTTTAGAGAATTTGGAGGGGGATAGAAAACCTGAGGTGAGATTCAGTATGAAAGTTTGTTTTACGATATAGAGATATTTTGGTTTAGAAAGCAGAGCAAAAAATGATAAAAGTTTTTAACATATATTAAAATGAATATTGCATGTAGAATGAATTGAATAGAGAGACACTAGGGTTTCATTTCATAACACAAATACCTGACAAATATTTATTAGTTATATATTTCAACAGCGTTCGTTTTCAAGTTCAGAAAGAAAGGGGGAATAAATAAGCAAATGAGAAATTGCAAGATACTTCAGAGACAAGTATTTTCTTTTGGAATTCTGAAATAAAGTTATACTGTCATCATTATCAGCAATAAAGAAAAGGAAAATGCAATGATCAGTAGAAAATAGTATTTAAAATATTATCTTTGTAATGATCAATCTATTTGATTTAAATGTTTATATTATTATTGCTTCTGAATTACAGTGTTTGAACATGAACCATTTCATGCTTTATGTGCAGAAGAACATCTACTAAAAGTACAGTAATAATACTTCACCATCATTGTAAAATATACATATGAAATCTGGTTTCTCAAAAGGTTTCAAAGGGGCACATGTCTTTTAGAATTGGACCATTTTACAATGATGGTGAAGTAATAATACTTCACCATCATTGTAAAATATACGTATAAAATCTGGTTTCTCAAAAGGTTTCAAAGGGGCACATGTCTTTGAAAATTGGACCATTTTGTTCCCTTGCTCACAATCTTATATGTAATAAAGGACCATTATTGTGTCAATAAAAATAACAGTTTTCCTGGCAAAAATATACATGCATCTCCCACATAACTTCAGTAGTACATTACTGAAAAGCAGTAATAATGCCACAGAATGCTATCAGACTATTTCACATTTTTGTAAATGTGACATTTATTATGAATTTCACATTAGGCTAAAATCCACAATTAATTTCCTAAAATATAATTAAATACAGTAAAGCACCTGTGTAGCAATTTATTATGTAAAATACTTAAAACTTTGTTTCCTGATCACTGATTAAGATGAATTAACAAACATTTGGCTTGCATGCTTTAACACATACAGTTTGCACCCTGTACCATAAACACCGTGCCATGTTATAGCATGGGAACTAACAGAGAACTACATAAATATGTTAAAAAACAGAAAGACAAATATTTAAATTAAAAACAATGCAAGTTACTATTCCTCACCAAGTAAGTTGGAGGATAAAGCTGCAATAAGTTGAAAGAGGGGAGGAGCATAGAAGCAGTATTATTTGCCATGGGTACAGAAAGTGATGCTACAGAGGAGTGTGTGATGGAGGGTTAATTTCAAGCAAACTCCCAGATTCAGAAGAATTAATAGATATCCGTTGTTGCTTTAATGCTGCTAGAAGGAAGGCTATGAAAAATCTTCAGGGAAGGTGATGTACCATTTACTGTGAAAAACCTTAAAATGGTCCTTTGTACACCTGTGTTTATGTTTGTAAATTTCTTACTTGATGAAAGATATATCCCTTTTAAACAAAAGTCATCTAAACATATCACTTTCATACTTGGTTTTTTAATTATATGTGTCACCTTGACTGGGTCATGGGGTGCCCAGGTATTTGGTTAGATTTTATTTCTGGGTGTGTCTGTGAGGATGTTTCCAGATGAGATTAGCATTTGAATTGGTAGACAAAGTAAATCAGATTTCCCTCCCCAATGTGAGTCAGCATCATTCAATCTGTTGAGGACCTGAATAGAACAAAAAGGCAGGAGGGAGGATTTACTCTCTCTGACTGACTTGTTTAGCTGGACTTGTATCTTCCTTCCCCTGCCCTCAAACTAGGGCTTACACCTTAGCTTCTTCTGGTTCTCAGGCTTTTGGAGTTGGGCTGGAATTACGCCTCCAGCTTTCCTGAGTCTTCAGCTTCCAGAGGACATGCTGGACTTCTGAGCCATCATAATTGCATGAGTCTATTCCCGATAATAAATATCTTTATAAATATTTTATGTATACATACATCTATCCAATACACACAAACAAACACATACATACAGGCATACCTCGTTTTACTGTGTTTCACAGATTCTGTGCTTTTTAGAGATTGAAGGTGTATGGAAACTGTATCTACATCTGCACTGTTTTTCTGAGAGCATTTGATTACTTCATGTCTCTATGTCACATTTGGCAATTTTCAAACTATTTCAAACTTTTTCATTATTATTTTATTTGTTATGGTGATCTATGATCAACAGTCTTCATTGTTGCTATTGTAATTGTTTTGGGGCACGACAAACTGTGCCCATATAAAACAGGAAACTTAATTGATAAATGTGTGTGTTCTGACTGCTCCACCCACCAGCTGTTTTCCATCAGTCTTCCTCTCCTGAAGCCTCCCTATTCCCTGAGTTACAGCAATACTGAAATTAGGCCGATTAATAACTTTACAATGGCCTCTAAGTGTTCAAGTGAAAGCAAGAGTTGCACATCTCTTGCTTTAACTCAAAACCTAGAAATGATTGAGTTTAGAGAAGAAGGCAAGCCTGAAGCAGAGATTGGCCTCAGCTAGACCTTTTGTACCGAACAGCCAAATTGTTAATGGAAAGGAAAAGTTCTTGAAGGAAATTAGAAGTGCTGCTCCAGTGAACACTCAAGTGATAAGAAAGTGAACCAGCCTTATTGCTGATATGGGAGAAAGTCTGAGTGTTTTGGATAGAAGATCAAACAAGCCACAGCATTCCCTTAAGCCAAAGCCTAATCCAGAGCAAGGTCCTAACTCTTCGATTCCAAGAAAGCTAAAAGAGGTGAGGAAGCTGCAGAAAAAAATGTGAAGCAAACAGGGATTGATTCTTGAGTTTTGAGGAAAGAAGCCATCTCCATAACATTGAAGTCCAAGGTGAAGCAGCAAGTGCTTATATAGAAGCTGCAGCAAGTTATTCAGAAGATCTAGCTAAGATAATAAATGAAGGCAGCTACACGAAACAGCAGATTTTCAATGTAGATGAAACAGTCTTCTATTGGAAGAAGATGCCATGTAGGACTTTAATAGCTGGACGGGAGAAGTCAATACCTAGCTTCAAAAAGCACGGGCTGACTCTCTTGTTAGGGGCTATGGCAGCTCATGATTTTAAGTTAAAGCCAATGCTCATTTACCATTGTAAAAATCCTAGGGCCCTCAAGAATTATGCTAAATCGACTCTGTCGGTGCACTATAAATGGAACAACAAAGTCTGGGTGACAGCACATCTGTTTACAACATGGTTTACTGAATTTTTTAAGCCCACTGTTGAGATCTACTGCTGAGAAAAAAAGATTTTTTTAAAAATATTACTGCTCTTTGACAGTGCACCTGGTCACCCAAGAGCTCTGATGGAGATGTACAAGAGATTAGTGTTTTCATGCCTGCTAACACAGTATTAATTCTGCAGCCCATGGATCAAGGAGTAATTTCAAGTCTTATTATTTAAGAAATATATTTCATAAGGCTATAGCTGCTGTGTGATTCCTCAGATGGATCAAGTAAGTTGAAAACCTTCTGGAAAGGATTCACTGTTGTAGATGACAGGAAGAACATTTGTAATTCATGGGAAGAGATCCAAATACCAACATTAACAGGAGTTTGGAAGAAATTGATTCCAACCCTCATGGATGACTTTGAGTGGTTTAGGAATTCAGTGGAGGAAGTAACTGCAGGTGTGTTAGAGAACTAGACTTAGAAGTGGAGCCTGAAGATGTGACTGAATTGCTGCAATCTTATGATAATACTTGAATGGGTAAGGAGTTGCTTCTGATGGAGGAACGAAGAAAATGGGTTCTTGAGATGGAATCCACTCCTTGTGAAGATACTGTAAAGATTGTTGAAAGGACAACAAAGGATTTAGAATGTTACAAATACTTAGTCAATAAAGCAGTGGCAGAAGCTGAGAGAACATACTCCACTTTTGAAAGGACTTCTACCATGGGTAAAATGCTATCAAACAGCATGGCATACCACGGAGAAATCTTTCTTGAAAGGAAGAGTCAATCAATGCAGCAAACTTTATTTTCATCTTATTTTAAGAAATTACCACATCCACCCCGATGTTCAGCAACCACCACCCTGATCAGTCAGCAGCCGTCAACATTAAAGCAAGACCCTCCACCAGCAAAAAGAATAATGCTCACTGAAGTCTCAGATGATGGTTACTATTTTTAGCAATAAAGTATTTTTAAACTAAGGTGTATACATTGTTTTTTCAGACATAATGCTACTGGACACTTAATAGACTACTGTATAGTATAAACATAATTTTTATATGCACTGGGAAACCAACAATATCGTGTGATTGGCTTTAATGAGGTGGTCTGGAACCGAACCTGTGATGTCTGAGGTACGCCTGTATATATCCATATATATTGCTTCTGTTTCTCTGGAGAACCTTGACTAATACATATTTTGGTACTGGGAATGGGTATCACTGAGTCTGTGTAGTCCACTACTCTGCGGTACCTGTCATCACTATACAAACACAAGAAGCATGTTTATCTTATAGACATGCTAGTAGTCTTTTGGAATATCAACATCCACTTCTAGTGTGAATCTTGAGAATTATCTTAGTCATCATTTTGTTTAAAATGTGTTAAATAAGGCAAAATACATAAAATCTTTCCTATAACAGTAGTCAGAATCATTCAAACCTTTTTTTTCTTTTTTAGCAATTAATGTCTTCTATAAAATGTGAGTATTAATAATCAAGAATCTTTCTACCAGCAAAACTTATCTGCAGACCACTATTGAAGGACTTTTACTGATTATTACTCTTGATTTAAATATTGAATATATACATTATTCCTGTCTATCTTGTAGTACCTTTAGGCTCATCTCACTCAAACCAAGCCTGTAATTAAACCCTTATTATTATTATTTTTTTAATTAATTAATTTATTTTTTGCAGTACACGGGCCTCTCACTGGTGTGGCCTCTCCCATTGCGGAGCACAGGCTCTGGACGCGCAGGCCTAGCGGCCATGGCCCACGGGCCCAGCCGCTCCGCGGCATGTGGGATCCTCCCGGACCGGGGCACAAACCCGTGTCCCCTGCATCGGCAGGCAGACTCTCAACCACTGCGCCACCAGGGAAGCCCTAAACCCTTATATTTTTAATATCAATAGAAATAATTATTAATAAATCACACAATCATGGGGTACACTTAGTAATTTTATTATTAATATTGTTTTATTATAAAATCTAGATTTATTATAAAAACAGTAAGAACCATAGTATTTTGGAGATTTGTCATCTTAGTGGCAGTTAAATGTTACTTAACCTAATGTGTAGATCATTATAGAATTATTTATCCATGTAGAGAACACATTGATCTTAGAAAGCTTTCAAATTACTTGAATTTATCTTTTCCTTATAAATTAATACTCTAAAAATTATTGCATATATTTGTGTGGAATGTACTCTAAAAAATAAAAGGGATGCTTTCTAAAGATTACATCAAATATAAATATTAGTTTATAAACAAGGTAATTCCAAAGTTGTTTAAAATAGATGGATTTTCTTCATTAGGAAACATGCTTGAAGTTTTATTTACTTTGTCAGTTTGGTAATGAATACCTTGTAAAATCTGTAGAAAAATGGTAATTTTTATTCTGATCATTTTCAGAAGTATTATCCCTTTAAGAATCACCTTTGTTTCAGTGAACGATCCAAACTCTTTAGCATGGCATACAGATTGTCAGTGTTTTGATCGTTACTAACTTTCCAGCCTTGTGGATTTAAGTTTGAATCACTCTCAGATGTGCTATGTTCTCTCTACTACGTATTCTATGCCTATCCTTCCTCAACTATCATCTCATCCCCTAGGCTCCTAACTGATATCACTAACTGTGAAAAGACTTTTCCAGAAGCCTCCTCCAAATCTAAATACAATCCTGTCTACACTAGCAAAACATGCTCCTTAAATCAACATCACATAATGGCTAATTTTCTTTACCTTGATCCTCCCACCCAAGATCATAAGCTCATTAAAATTCAGAAAATTTTATTCATTGTTATGTTTCAGAGCCTGGTTTAGTGTTAAATAGTTAAGAGTTCCATACATGTTTACTTAGAAAGGTCCAAATTAATGGACAAAAAGAATTCCGTGCAAAAATAATAAATTCCAAAGAAGATTTATTGTGTGCTCTAGAAAGAATAATGAGATGAGTTATCTTTTGTAATAATTCACAGATAAGTATATAGGTACATAGATAGATTGGGTAGATAATATCTCAAGCATAAAGAAAAAGATCTAGTAATAAAGTGACCTTCAAAGAAAATTACTAAAATAAGAATCTTACTAATTTTTTAAAAGTGAGAACATATATATTAAAAATAACTTTAGTTCCATTTCTTATACCACATCAATATAAAATGTTTACTCAGTAGACAGTTAGTTATTAGAGTTTATTGAATTATTAGAGCTTTAGAATTTGAGGAATAATAAGAGTTTGTAAGGAGAGTGAATAAAAGAAGTAAACCAAGATTCACTATTTTAGAGGTTTTTAAGCTGGAAATAATTACACTGATAATGTAGTTGCTAATGACTTCACTAGTATCTCTAATTCAAAAATATGTGATACAAGCAAAACTATTTTGTTATTGTATTTCTGATTTGCCTAATGCCTCATAGTTTCTAATTGTGAAATATGGTCTTCAAAATTGTTTAGTGAAATATGATATTTTGTCGTACTTGCATTTTCCAGTAACTTCCTCCACTGTCCCATTACCTTTGTCAAGTTGTCCACATAATCTTAAAATTCATCAATAATTGTTGAACTATAGCATCTTTCACTTTATTGTTATTTCCTTGGTATATTCTTACTAAGACTGATACTCATGTGTTTCCCCTTTGGTATGTCTGAGTTTTTGGATGAAAAGAAAGTCAATATTTTCCTTATGAAAATATTATGACATGATTTATTATGTTTAAATAGAAATTTCTAAGACCAAAGGAATTTACCAACTAAAGAATTGTTATATGCTGCCAGTGGTGATGCCACCAGCATATCATCACTGGGGTAAGGTGTGTCAAATGACCTCATATCATCTATATTTTTATTACTGTCCATGATATGGCCCTTGGGTTTATGAGATTAAAACACATTTCACGTAAACATAAGTCAAGAAATTGATATACAATATCAAAATGCCAAAATATGAATGTGAAATGAAAAATTACACTCGTTATCAGTGTAATGAATGTATATATTCTTTTGTTAATATATTTATGAGAGAAAGAAAATTAAAAGATTGACTAGAGAACATGAGTGGGGGAATATTGAGTGAATGTAATATTTAATAAAATATTTAGAAATACCATGCAGACAACTTAATGAATGTGTATTTCTGCCAGTGTGGCAAGAAACAACCTACTGTAATTTACAAATACACATGCCAGTGGAAGTGGAATACAGAAATTCCATTTGCTAAAGCTACAAGTCTCTTTGGAGAAAGTTTGGATAGGAGTTATTATTGCACTGTGACTCTCCCTTTTCATACTTATAGTATCCAAATTCCCTTTATTTTGATAAATTTTTTATATCTAAATTTTTAATTACTTTAGATTCCAATATTTATTGAATGGAAGCTAATTTTGTCCCTTTTATGTGTGAAAAAGAACAAGATAGGCTATCTGGAAAAGAAACTGTGTTCTATGACAAACCATAGATCATTGTGGTTAAGGTTATCAGTGTCAGGATCAAATCAACTCCTCCCTGTTTCATTTAACATCTGTGTGGACTTCAAAGAATCTAACAGATTTAATCTTCATTTATCTCATAAGTAAAATGGGAATAACATGCTTTGTAAATGTAATAAGAGAATACTTACCAAAGTTATCTGGCACATAATAAGTATTGGATAAATGTCAGCTGTTATTATCATTGATATTATTAATTTAGGCCAGTGAAGAAAAGTACTGAAACCCAGATCAAGACTTTTTATCAAATATATTTTGAATTTTGTTTATAAGTTAGTTATGAACAAAATATATGTAAGTACATGTAATGTAGTAAATAAAGTTATAAATACTACATATTTCATTATCTATTAAGACTTTCAAAATTCCTGGAGAAATTCTTCTCTAGTATTTTAGGCTCACTGTCTTAAGGGTATGTGCTTATTTGCTATATTATAAAGTTATGTCTTGGGCTTCCCTGGTGGCGCAGTGGTTGAGAGTCTGCCTGTCGATGCAGGGGACACGGGTTCGTGCCTCAGTCCGGGAAGATCCCACATGCCGCAGAGCGGCGAGGCCCGTGAGCCGTGGCCGCTGAGCCTGCGCATCCGGAGCCTGTGCTCCGCAACGGGAGAGGCCACAACAGTGAGAGGCCCGCGTACTGCAAAAAAAAAAAAAAAAAAAAAGTTATGTCTTTGATTTATTCTTTCCAAAAGTCAAATTAGTAAAGTTGTGTCAGAGTTATAGCATTATCGTGGCATTTTTAGAAACCATGGGATTTGGTTACATTACTGAAAAATTTAAAACCAAGGTCTGATAGAGAGTTGATCTGGTTTGTAACTTTAAAATTTTAATGTACATTTACTATTTACAATTTACTGTCATTGATCTTAAAACATTAAGTGAGGCTTCCCTGGTGGCACAGTGGTTAAGAATCCGCCTGCCAATGCATGGGACACGGGTTCAAGCCCTGGTCCGGGAAGATCCCACATGCTGCAGAGCAGCTAAGCCCGTGCACCACAACTACTGAGCCTATTCTCTAGGACCCGCGAGCCACAAATACTGAGCCCACGTGCCACAACTACTGAAGACCGCGTGCCTAGAGCCCGTGCTCTGCAACAAGAGAAGCCACCGCAATGAGAAGCCTGCGCACCGCGACAAAGAGTAGCCCCCGCTCGCTGCAACTAGAGAAAAGCCCGCATACAGCAACGAAGACCCAACACAGCCAAAAATAAAATATATAAATTTATTAAAAAAAAAACTTTAAGTGACAGAGAAATATTAAAATCTATGCTTAAGATTAATATAGAGCCAATCAAAATTATTTTATTATCATTTACACAGTGATTTCTCTCCTTTCCTTTGGTTATGTGATAAATTTTAGTTCTATAGTATGTTATATTCTGAGCCGTGTGTATTCTTAAATAACTATCAACAAAAAGTTAAACTGACTTTTTGGATATGATTTATAAAATGGATTAGTAAATGTAGCCTAAGGATTGTGTAAGCTTTTTTTTGACTGGAAATTCACTTGGCTTCAGAATAATACAGCAAACCACAATTTCAGGTAGACTCCAGAGAAGTAGTACTTCTGGGAATGAGTGTAGTGTTCTAAATGTTCTGGAGGCTTGCTATAGTGTTTTTCCTGCCTTCCTTCACTTCTTTTCTTCTTCATATGCCTGAAGAAAACCTCGGGCACTAGATACTGCAATAAATTGTTATAAGTGTTATATTAGGAAAGAAAAGGAGCTCTGAGGCACAGAACAGGGATATATTGTCTATTCTGTGAGGTCAGGAAAGTCCTTCCTGAGGAAGTTTTGAAGGGATAGAACGAATACTAATTACATGGGACAAGTTTTCCAGGCAGAGACAATAGCATATTTAAAGACTCCAGGAAAAAAAGTAAAGAAAAAAATCCATTTACCTTTCTATCTAGCTGTTTAACTGTCTGTGTGTATGTCCTTCACAGCTTTCACTGAAGTTACAATGGTGATTATACCCACAGATTAAAGCCACACGCTAGACAACCAATGCAGACTCTGCAAGGAGATGCCCTGAAACCTGTGTTGTCTCTTAGCCCACCTTACTCTAAAAAGGCTTTTGTTGAAAGAAGCTGAGATATTTACTTGGCAGATAGTTTTGGAATGCTATAGGATATACTGTCCTCTCCCAATGGAAAGAGATGTTTGCTTCCCTTTCACCTCAAGTTAAAAGCGCCAGATTTGAAAGGGACTGCTTGGAGACCAGGGCATGCACATCTGAAACTTATGAGACAGGTTTCTGAATAGAAAGGAGAAAGGTTGGGGCCATTGGCTTGAAATGGCAGAGTAGTAAAAAAACTCCAGGTTAACTGCACTTCTACTTCTGGCAGCAGTGGAAAAATACAGAAAGGATTGATGACAATTTATCTGGTTCAAATATGGGTCATAGTGTAGGGATAATGGGATCTACCTTTAAAAAGTATGCTAATTGAAAGAAGCAAAACACAAAATCTGTGTACTGTATGATTCCATTTATATAAAATTCTAAAAACATATGTTATAGTAACAGAAAGCAGATTAGTGGTTGCCCCAATTTAGAGAGGTTTGAGTGCAAATGGGCACGGGAAACATTTTCCAGGTGAAGGAAATTTCTACATATTAATTGTGGTTAGATAATTGCAGAAAATTACCCAAATTTATTAATCTGTACTCCTAAAAATAGTGAATTCATTTTATGTAAATAATATTTTAAGAAAGTTAGAGGGAAACTAAAGAGAAAATGGACGTATGATAGCAAAATTACTTTCTTTCCAGCACACCTGCATTGAAAGAGGTGCTAAAAAATTCTTCAGGCTACTGGCAGTAATTACGAGATGAAAGCTCAAATCTCCAAAAAAAGGAAAGAGTCAGAAAGCATAAATATTTACATATACATTAAAGTTTATTCATTATAGCCATAATTTAATACAAAATTAATGAAGTATTCTGCAGAATATGTGGAAGTATAATATGACAAGGAAAGCACAAAGTGAAAATCCTTGAAAAGGTATCTTGTCACTGACATTGACAGAGGGCTTTTAATTATCTAAAGGAAATTGAACAGATTTAAGGCCAGTCCCAGATTTTACATAAAAGCAGCAACAATATCAGAATTTTATGGGAGGAAAAAATTAAGGTTATTTTCTACTTGTACTCTAAGAGAGTCTTTGTCTTAATGCAGGCCCTTTATAAAGCAGAGCATTTAAGTCCTGATTACTAGGATTATTTATTTTGGATGTGCAAACCTAGAGAGTTGAAGGTGAGAAGGAAGAAAATGTGGGATAAGAAGAAATAGGAGCAATGTGTGCTACAAGGTAATGAAAGATAGCTGCGTGAGCTGTGAAGAAGACCTTTATTATGTTTAAGGTTCATGAGGAAACACCAGACGGTGGGGCAATGTATATACGGATGAAAGAAGAGCATTTCATCTGCTCAGCTTTTTCATGTCCGTTATTTCCCATTTCTAAAGTTAACCCTAAAAGGGAGTGAACTCCCAGGCATTTCCACATTGTCTCATCCCAGCCTCACAGACTGCTCAGGAATATAGGTAAGATTCCCCATGAAATAGAGATAAAAATTTGAAGGCAGAGAGTTTAGTGGGTTGTGCTCTCTCGAACAGCCACTATAAAGGAGGAAGAACAGTGAGTGAGGCAGTTACAACAGAATGCTGAGTTCAGCTGCAGAGCCCTATATAGTCATCCTCAAGCCAGGCAAAAGGGTCAGAATTTTGTCTGTCCAGGGTGAACGTTTGACTTTACAGGAGCCTTCTGCTGAGGATAATACCTAGAAAATTTCAGCTGTGTCAGCAGGCAACATTTCCAGCCGCTAAAGAAACAAGTTTCCTGTCTTTGGAGGGAATATATGAGTGACTCATTGCAGTGTCCACCATATCCCACTTTGTGATGTGCTTTTTATTCAAGTAGCAGAGAAGTCACTCCATGCAGTATGTGGGACATGCGGGGGCATGCTAGCCAGGGAAACTTTAGCCAGATGGGGTAGCTTAGCCAAGGTAAGACTCAGGCTATGCCCCTGGAAGAAAAATGTAGTTGCCAAACTGGAGTAGGTGCATAAAGTTGTGTCTGACCAGTCAATTTTTTATATGTAGAAGTTATTACCCAGAGGATTCAGGGATTCATAGAGTATTCAGTTAATTGAAGGAAGTTCAATATGATGTGGAGTTAAGTGTAAGTAGGGCAGAGTGTGAGATGCACTTAGAGAGTAAAGAAAGTGCCAGTTTATGTCATGCCTGAGAAGTAACATTTGAAAGTTTAGACTTTATCCTACGATAAATCAGGAAACATTGCCAGAAGTGACGTGATCCAATGTGAATTGCAGAAAGATTGCTTTTCTGCAGAATGAAAAATGGAGAAAATGAATGTTTAAAAGTCGGGAAATTACTTGATCAAGGACTTCACAAACAGCATATTCAAAACACCAAAAAGCATATAAGTTGCTGAGCATAATTAATCACTCAGGAAATGAAAATTTATCCAAAATTAGACACTATATACCCATTATGTAAAAAAATGTTTTCTTGGAGATGCAGAGTACTGAGAACTATAATTACTGTCATGATTTTGGATTGATAAATGAATGAGAGTCCATCCATTTACAACATAAAACATACAAATAAAGGAGTGGAGACTATGAGAAAGAGATCAAATTCATTTTTATATTTTTTGAGTTTTAGGTGTCTCTGGACAGCCAAATGCAAGTGCCCAGGTGTTAAGTAGACAGGGGTAATAATATTAAAATATGGGTAGTATTAGGAACACTGGTTATAGATGAGGTTTACTATAAATTTTATGGAAAGTGATAATAACAAGATCTTGGGAGGAATATCAATATTCAAGGGCTGTGTAAAGGATGGTAGATCCATGAATGAAACTAAGAACAGATGGCCCTCTACAGATGTTTGAAGAATACTTACTGCTCAGAAAGTGCCAGTAGGTGTGGTCAAGTGAGAGAAATGATACAGAGAAGTAAATAAGATAAGTACAGAAAAGAGCATATTAAGAATGAAGTTTTGAATGTATTAGTGAGTGCTGTGTTACTAGAGTGTTGAGGGAAAAGTTAGGTTGATTGGTGAGGAGAAGTGCATGTAATAATATGAAACGATGAGTATAGAGCATGCTCTGAAAAACACTTTCTGAATCACATATATGGAATATGAGAGAACCTATTTCTCTTATTATATTGACTTCCTTGAATGTATGCATTTTCAGTAGAAACAACTATGTTTAAGTTGAACTCCTTGAAGGCAAATATAAAAAGCTGTACACATTCAACAACTTTTGTTTTATCTATTTAAAACCATTACCAGAGGTCTTACTCTAGAAGGGTATATCAACCAAAAGATAATAATAACATACTCTCAGTGTCATTGTTCCCTTTGTTATCGATTGGATTCTTAACTTTTTGCTGCACTTATATATTTTTACCTCACAGCTATTGGGTTAAAATTTAAACAAGTTAACTAGCAGCTCTGCAGGTGACTTATGCCTGAACAAAAGAAAAATAACACTAATAAAGCATATGAAGAAGAATGAAAGATGTATCCAAAGCTTGACTTTACAGATAAGAATGCTTCTAAACTTTGAGTGATAATTGGATAAATTTTTAAGAAAAAACATTTGTAAAGCCCATTGTTGATTAATTGTTTTAATAATAAAACTAAGTGTAATGCCTCTTATATTTCAGCTCTCATCAACCATTTTATATACATATATGTATATATATACATACACACATATGCTATGTTATATTATTATAATAATGGTATATATAAATTAAATTAAAAGAAACCATATGCACATCATCAATATTAATATAATGTGATAGCTGAGGTTTTACACCTCAAACTGAGTGTGATATTGACTGCAGCAAACAAATTCTTCTCAGTTTGGCATGTTATAATACCATTTTCAATTCTGCCTCAATTGTTCTTTAATTTCATTATTTCACAATGTGCAATTTTGCTCATATATTTAGATGTACACTTGTGGACTAAGTTCACTTCTTTTTCCCCCTTCCACTATAGTTCCTGATAATGAAAGTAGCACTTGGCACCAGTAAGATATTAAATATAAAGGGAAACACATATTGACGTGAAATGGTAGCTTTCTCTTTTTAAGTGTTTAACTAGATAATACAAAATTTATATATGCATTTATATAATTATTGAAGAGACCCACAAGATTTTAAAATTTCATAAGGAACCTAGAAAATTACCAACAATATGTTTACTGATGCTTCTGCTGGGTTCATGGAACCCAGCTGGAGAATCACTGGAGAAGTGGGATCTGGAACTGGACAAACCTTCAAATCCTGGATCTAGCACTCTCCAGTGATATGATCTTGAACAAATTGCTTAACCATTCTAAGATTTCTTTTGTTTACGTACATGGTGAGTAATAATAGTAATATTACCAAAGAAGAGCAAAGTGTTCATCATACTTTCTTATATTTATTAGGCACTTAAAAATGTTAACTATTATAGTATTAGGTTGTCTGTATCCTCATCTCTGAGAGGAGATGATGAAGATTGGCCAGCAAAACTATAGACAGTACTAAAGGTGCTGGAGTGAAGCTACCTGGTGTATAGACTTATTGGAATGTGAAAGTTTAAGGTTTGTAGCATTCTAAACTGATTTAATTTAAGAGTTGACAATACATGGTATGGATTTTAATAGCTTGCTAACCTTTACTGAGTCCAGATAAAATGTTGCATAAAGCAAAAGGATTTTGATACCTTCAATCCTTTTGATTTCCTTTTCTTACCCTATACTTTCTCAGTTTCTCACTCCCCAACAAACTGTTCCTCCAGCTTCAAAACGAGACTGCATCTTACTTGAACTTTCCAATTAGTTATTATTGATTTCAGTCTTTCATTAAGTTAGCATTTACTAATCCATCCTACCCTACTCCATGAATGTGGTGTTATCATAAAACTGAATAATTATATTTTAAAAAGTCATATTAAATTATAAACATCCAAACTGCTACTAAGAGTATAGTTGCTTTCTCAGTGTTTTAATCTAATAAGAGCTCTACTGGTGAAGTATACAAGGAATATATTTGAACATGGGTCTTCTTGGCTTTAGAATCAACACAATTTCAGCCCCATCTAGTTATCTCTCAGGACCCAGGCATTGCCTCATCTTTCTAAATGCCTAATTCATTACCTTTCATATTCCTTCAAAGCACAATAAAACACAGTTAGTGAAAGCCCATAATTAGTACAAGGTCTGAACCTAGAGAGGAGAGATGTCACAAATTTATTTTATTTCTATTCCAATGTTCCTTCTTCAACTTAACATAGCACCTCCTTGAATATACCAGGAAAAATAATATGAGAATATAAATTAATCAATTGTGTAATCATACAATCACAAATATTTATTTTATAAGAAAGGAGTTTTACAAATGACAATGAGTAGAGCTCAAATGAAGAAGTGTTCTCCTGAGTACCTCCCATGAGCACTATGAGAATTAATGAGTTAATATTTTAAAAGTACTTGGAAATATTTTGATGAGAAATGCCATTAAGTACTTCATAACCTCAACTTCTTAATTAAGTTTTCTGAGGAATATCATTTTATTACTGCCAAATGCAAGTATAGGGTGTCTTCTTCAGTGTGACCTACAGTATAAAATTATAAATTTTTCCCCTCAAATTAAAAAGACTATACAGTGTTTTGTCAAAGTTAGATACTTAGGGTTAAAATTTAAAAGAAAGAGGTCTCTATTTATCCAGAAGAACAAAATTTTACTCAATTTTAGAACATAGACCTTACCTGAAGTGAGGCTGTTAAAATATCAAAATATATGTAGTTTCTTGATAATGCATTCAATCACTTACAAAACACCAATGAAGAAATAAGTTCTAGATGGTAGCTAAATAAATGACTGATACGATACTCAGCAGACGTAGTTAATGTGCAAACATATTAAATTTGTGCAATTAAAGGTTGGAAGAGATGGCAAGGGAGGCAGTAGTTATTAAAATCTCTGCAAAAAAAGAAGTTTCCGTATTAAAAAGATAAATGCAAGGCAGATAACCAGTTTTTGTGTGGTGTTCTTAGCTCATTTATATGACACATTTATATGAATGGCACAGCCAATGCTCATTCCAATCTGTAATTCTATAAAATGTACAAGAGGGAGCTAAAAATGTATCATTAATACTAGGTCTAATTTCCATAATTTATAGAACTCAGAACTCTAGGCAATAATAAAAGCAGCATTAAATAGCTTGGTTTATGTCATTTAGTGACTTTCTTCTTTACATGACCATTGTTAATTCTTTCACTATAAGGTACTTCAAATTCTCTATTTAAAAAAATCACCAAAACAATATCACCAAGTCAAGAATCTATCTAAAATTAATAACATTTTTGTTATTTATAATACTGCAAAGTTTTCAACTGATAAGAAGAATAACATTGAATATTGCCTATACTTCTTAATAAACCTTGTTTCTACTAAGAAAATGATTTTTCTAACTGATACGTTTCTTATTTTATTTTATTTGAAATGTACACAGTCAGAAAAGTGAGATATTGCCTTAGTGGCATTATTAGGAGGAAAAATGCCTTCAGAGGTACTGAAGTGGTTCAAATATTAAAACTTTGGCTTTACAGTGAGGTCTGTGTTAATGGATAACTTAATTATCCAACTTTAAAAAAACTTATCTACCAAATATCAGTGGAAACATTTTACCATACAAAATGAAACAAATATGCTTCAATGTTCATGCCATCCAAACAATCACTGACAAATATTTACTTCTGATATATAGCTCTTTCTTGACTTACGATGGGGTTACATGCTGATAAATCCATCATAAGTTGAAAATATCCTAAGTTGAAAATGCATTTAATACACCTAACCTACCAAACATCGTAGCTCAGCCTAGCCTACCTTAAAAGTGCTCAGACACTTTGCATTTGTCTACAGTTGGGTAAAATCATCTAATACAAAGCATATTTTATAATGAATTGTTGACTCATGTAACTTATTGAATACTGTACTGAAAGTGAAAAAGAGAATGGTTGTGTGGGCACAAAGTGGTTGCAGAGTGTATGGGTTGTTGATTCTCACAATTGTGTGGCTGACTGGGAACTGTGGCATCATGCATCACCAGAGAGTATCTCACCACATGTCACTAGCCCGGGGAAAATATCAAAATCTGAAATTCGAAATTCAAAGAATGTTTTTTACTGAGTGTATATTGCTTACACACCATAATAAAGTTGAAAAATCGTGAAATTGAACCATTATAAGTCAGGATCCTCTGTATTAAGGGACTGTAAACATAAGCTTTTATGTAGTTTTACATTAAGTCTAGAAAAATCTGAAGATTTCCATGTTGCATTTTTTCCTAGTAATAATGCTCTGAAGTTTTATTATTATTATTACTAGATGCATTTAAATGAGAAGACTTTTGCAGTTTTTTTTGTATTTTAAGAGGGTTTTAAGGCATTTTTAAAAAATAATTTCACCCGTCAACTATTATCTATAATTACAGGTGCTGTTGTATATCCTACTTACTTTAGAGGATTAGAAAACTTTGGAATCTCACCAACGTACTAGAGCAAAATAAGTCAGTGGTCATAATTTTTTTTCTCTCAGCTCCACAATTTCTTTTTCTCATGTGAGATGATCAGAAATATTTCCTACGCTGCTCTGAAAGTGTTGGGTCATAGCCTGAGCTTGGGGCAAAGGCACCAGAGAGAGTTCTTAAAGCAAATACTTTTTGGAAGATTCTGGAAAAGTAAGCCTCAGGATAGATTCTACTGATGATTATCCTTGTTATAACAGATCACAGAAAAAATATTTCTGTGTCTTGAAGGAAAATGTTCTCAAAGGAGATGGACTTTAAACTGGATTCCATAAGGACAATAGAATTCTGTTAGGTGGAGAATGATGTGGAAGGCTAATACAAACGGGGAAATATTATGGGATATTAAAATAATTCTACAAAGAGTAGTATGGGAAACAATTAAATTGTGTTAAAGAAGTAGCTTGGTATCTTTGATCTGTCAACAAATCAGTAATGTAATTTAATATCCCCTCTAGACTGTGGAGGTCAATTTGTTCTATGTTAAAGTATGGTATTATCCTGTGGGTTAAAAACCACAAAACTTTTGATCATATAACATATTCGTTAAAAAAAAAAAAGCTAAAAATTGACTTCTGTATGTTATCTATTTCTGTGTAGCAAATCACCCCAAAATGTAATGTCTTTAAACAATAAGCAGTTTATCTGTTCATGATTTTCTGGTCAGCAATTCGAGCTAAACTCAGCTAAGTGCTTACTTATCTATCTATCTGTCTGTAATCTATGTGTCTATCTGTCAATCTTCCGTCTATTTTTACGATATGCTGAGCACTCTTCTAAGGGCTTTACAATGATTATAATCCTTCCAGAAAATTCTATGTAGAATTTTTTTTTTATTATTATCCTTATTTAGAGCAATGGAAACTGAAGCGCACACATAAGGGACATGCCCAAGTCACAAAAGAAGTAATTGATGTAACCAGGATGTAATTATAGAAAAGTGAGATTTCACTTTTCAATCATAATTGGTGACATAGGAACGTATGAAATGGTCCATAGAGAAAATTAAGTCAGGGGCTCAGAACAGAATCATAAAGAATACCAACATAGAAGTGATAGACAAAGGAAGAAAAACATTTTAACTATGCTCATAAACCTGGCAGTGCAGCAGAAACCTGAGGAGTTTGAAAGAATAAATACCCATACCCTGGGATCCAGTAAATACTGTGTGGGGCTTCAGAACCTGTATTTTCTCATACCAGAATTAGGTAATTCTGATGCATCCACTTTGCAAACATGCATTAAAAACTTTGAGATTATCTAAAAATTGTAAATGAGTAGCCAGAAAGTTGGTAGATGATCTGTTAGAGTTTAGGAAGTCAAGAGGAGATACTATTTCAGGCAAGAAGATGTGGTTGGTACTTTGCTAGGAGAGACTTGAACATTTTAAATTCTAATGAAAAAAAATAATAGAGAAAGAGAATTAGAAGATATAGGAGGGATATTTGATAACTGTGGAATAAGTCCCTAAAGAGGTAAGAAAGTGCTAAAATAGAAATTGAGAGATTAGTCTTTAACAAGAGAAGGGGCATATTTCCCAAGTGCAAGCAGATGTGGGAAGTTTGAGCATAGAAAGTGTAAACAAAGCAATTTACAATGTATGATAAATAATTTCCCAAGGATACAAAGTAAAATTTAAAGAAAGATTTGAAAGCCTAGTTTTACTTAGAGAAGAATATAGTTTCCTTGTACCGGTCTGAAAATTTGTGATATTTCCCCTCACCAGCTCCCAGCAGCCATTGTTTAAGACAGATGAATCAATCCAAGTTCAATGTTTTGCCAGACATGGATAATGAAAAGGAAGTGAAACTCACTGACTGAACTTGATCAGGGTGGGAACATCAAGTCTAGGTTGCACAAGGAAGGGAGTTGTCATTAGGTACTTGGATATTTGGGGATATGGGGAGAGACAAGATTAAATTACAGTTTAGAACAAAGTATTTCAAGACAGAAGGGACCAGGTATGCATTCTAGTTTTGCCATGAACTGGCTCAATGACTTTGGGTACAGTTTATTTATCATTGTCATTTATCTGAGACTAAAACTCTGCAACTTAGTCTCTTTAGCAGAAAATATCAATCAATGAATGTATTCAGTTATTCAGCTGTTACCCACTCAAGGCTTTCTTTCCAAGTTTTGTCCTCCTCTCACCTGGCAATCTGAGGAGAACTGACAAAGATCCCCAGCAGTGTTTTCACCATGATCCCTGGTACATTTTTCCTAATTTCTTTCTTTCACCCCTTTTCTCTCTTCTAAAGTCTAAGCACCTGCACACAAGTGATGATGAAATATTTATTTAAGTGGACATTTACAGATCTCAGTGGAATTTAAAGGAAGGGGATTATGTTCTCAGTCTTTTCAATTTTAAAGCCTGGTGCTGTCACTTACACCCATGAGGCTGTCTGTACATCGTATCTGCCCACCAGGGGTCTGGGTAGGCTGGGGTTTTTGCTGTTCTTAGTACAAATAGATCAGAATTCTCAGGTAGCTTTCTGTCCTTTCCAAGCTTCTTGGCTTCTGGTTTAGTGGATCCTCAGAAAAGTGGTCTCATCTCTCCATAAGCCCCACAACTATCCCATTAACTAGTGCCACGCAGTTCTTTTGGGTTCACGGTCAATCCCTCACCTGAATCAGTTTCTGTGCACTCAGCTCACTTCTACCACAATAAGCACTATCAGAATTCTTTTCATCATCTTCTGTGCCTGACTGTGCATAAAAACCCATGTTCCTTCTGGCAACACTACAAGATATTTCAGTCATGCCTTACTGAAAGGATCTATTTCAGTGAGTTGTCAACATGTAGCAAATTTTAGAAAAGTTAACAGTCACCAGACCACTCTATTTATAAAACCAACAAATATGACTGTTCTAATCAAATTTTTCTAAAAATCATCCCTAGAGGTAGAGGGGAAGTGGAAATCATGTTTAGGTTCACCAAAACTCTTTTGTACTGCTCTGGTCCCTCAAAACTCCCCACTGTTTTTTCCACTGGTAGCCAGGTTTTATAGCTGGCCCAGGGATGGGGCAGTAGGCAGAGGAGGGAGAGTACAACTATGGTTAGAAATTCCCTGCGAAGACTGACTGCTACAGAGCCGAGCAGTTTGCAGTTCTCTGGGTTTGTACTCAGGTATTTATACTATAAGGAAGGAAGAAGTATTCTCTTGGAAAAGAAAAAAAGAAATGTTCCTATCTCAAGTTATTACCACAAGTACATATTTCAATCTTAGAATGTTACACTAGGTATGTGACCTTGTGATTAAAGTTTAAAGCCCTAAGAGTTTATTCACATAGAACTTGCTCAATAAACATAACTATTAATATTATACTATTATAAAATCAGCCCATGGTTATTATATTTTTAATCAGAGAGTGAAAATGATGACCACAAATTTTAAAGACAAAAGCAGGTTCTGCAATTAAACTAGGGGAGTGTAGGAGACAAAGATAGGATTCAAAATATTAATAATTGAAAGGGTAACAATCCATCTTTGAATAAGCTGGCTTTTTGATACAGTAGCACCTTTCCAGATGCTCATTTATTTTCTTTTGAGGACCTAAGGTGTTGGCTGTCTCTTTGATTTTTTTTTTTTTTTTTTGTGGTATGCGGGCCTCTCACTGTTGTGGCCTCTCCCGTTGCGGAGCACAGGCTCCGGATGCGCAGGCTCAGTGGCCATGGCTCACGGGCCCAGCCGCTCCACGGCATGTGGGATCTTCCCGGACCGGGGCACGAACCCGTGTCCCCTGCATCAGCAGGCGGACTCTCAACCACTGCGCCACCAGGGAAGCCCTGTCTCTTTGATTTTTAACATTGTTTTTAGTCCTTTCAAGGATCATTGCTCTTTACCTGGATCACTACTTCTATACCCAAAACACTCACACAGCTTCTGTTTCTGAATAAAAGAAATAACTTACAAGATATTTTGTAAGTTTTCTTTATTGTTAGTAACTACTGGGGAAACAGCTCACCGTCCAAAATTCAAAACAACAAAATCTTAATTACTCTGCTCACTCCTAGGTCTATATTCATTTTTTCCAACTAGGTTCTTAGGAAAGACTATAACATACTGAACAAGTGAAAATGGAGAATGGGGAGAAGGTTAGAGATTTCAGCATATCTAAACCATGAAGAGAAGGGGTTCTATGGTTTATTAATTGTATTGTGCTACTCTCGGGTGGCTGGTTCAATACGAGGACAGGTAATAAATGTTTCCTACATTAGGAGATGGACAGGCTTCCCAATGCTGCAGGATTACCCAGTTAGACTTGGAATCAACATAGTTAGAATGAAATCACTATTATAAACATTTAAAGTAAGTAGGGACTTTTAAATGAATTTCTAAATTTCAAAAATGTTAAAAAAACATTTATAACCACTTATGTTTTATGGGTTTTTTTCTTGGATGACATTACCTTCTGAAAATGTTTCTGGTGTAACTGTAAAATAAAGTATGTTGTTTAATTTGCTGTACATTGCCCCTGTCAGGTAGTTAATGCAAGCTCATCATGAGGAAGAGGTGTATAAAAAAAAGAGAGTATATCTTCTTTATGAAAATTTAACCATTTTGGACAGAAGACTGAGGGAATTAACTACTAATCAAAATTTTTAATTTATAAACTGGAAGTAGCCTACATGCCAAAGGTGTATTAAATTTACATATTGTCATCTCAAAACATTCAAAATGCCTCATGTGTCTAATTATTAGTAATTTTTGTATTATCACAATAAAGCATAATAAAGTCATATTTGCTTCAATTTACAAATCAAATGGTAATAAAAATGTGAAGGGATCAAAGTAAGATCAGGCTAAAAGAGGTTGTTAGTGTTTAATATGCCTAGAATGTCAATTTTCAAATATTTTTATTATTTTTCTAGTACTTCGCTTTTTGAAAGACTAAGTAAATTAAACTAAAGACTTACAGGACCCTTAATCCTCAATTTCAAAGTGTGTGTGTGTGTGTGTGTGTGTGTGTGTGCGCGTGCATGTGTGTGCGTATATATATATATATATATACAAAAGCTCAGTTATTTTTATATACCCAGGGCTGTAATCCTCAAACATCTTGCTTTTCTGAGGAACTTGATATATAAAATTCCAGTAAGAAAAAATTCTTAGATTTAATATTTACCATCTTTTATTATCTCTTTTTTGTTGTTGTTGATCCATATTGAAATAATTCTCAAGTAGAAGTTTTTTTTAACTGTATTCAAAACCATCGTCCCTTAACTGAAATTCTTAAGGAATATATGTTTAAGAATTAATAAATTTTTGGATTTTTGAACTTTAATACAGGCATATGCCAAGTATTCTTTAACATGCACAGTAGTAACAAGCACCACACATAGAGTCCAAAATTGATATCTCTGTGTTAAAATAGCAAGTGGGATGAATATTTGTAAGTAGCCTCACACTATTTTAGGTTAGATTTTGCCATCAAGTAATTTAACAAGATACTTTTAATTCACATTTTGTTTTTTGATTCTTCCAAATTGTATATAGTTAATAATGAACCTATATTCTTTAATGTTATGCTTATCTTTTTATAATGCATTCTTCCATGGTGTCAATAATGCAAATTATGTACATTATTCTTCTTAGAAACTTCATTCTCCATTTTGATTACCATGTTCTAGTCAAAATAATTTTGTCACTTTTGCTAATTTTTCTTCCTACTAACACTACCATTCTCTACTTTCATCCATTTGCTTCTCAGTTAAGTTTAAATTCTTTGCATAGTTTTGTACCCTTTCAAAATGATACATTCTTGCTTGTGTCCCTCATATAAGTCTTGCTACTACTCCATCCTTCTGGTGTAACTTTTATACCTGGATTAACATTCATTGATAAGCTGTACATGTAGTATGTTTATCACTTTTGAAATTAATGTTTTTGTTATAGTCATGAAAGTATGTTTTCTCTCACTAATTTGCTACCTAAGTAACTACATAATCTTAGAAGATATCATTTCATCAATTATATCAATTTATTATTTCTTCATTAGCCAATTCAGATATTTTACATCATTAAGCTAGATGCACCATCCTCATCTCACTGTTATCCCTGGTCACTACACAAGATAGAAGCCACTCTGGGCATGTGTCCCCTCATGTATTCATCCCCATATTGCTTTTGACTACTTTTCTTCCAACCTAACCTCCCCTTGCTGCCCCAATCCCAGTGTTGTCCACTGTGCTAGATCAAACCCCAATTATTTTGTAAACCAACAGCTGGCATCCTCAGAACTTTTTGTTGAAGGCTTTGCCTTACTACAGCTTAATTGAAAACTGGCTCTCTTCTAAGGACATGGCTTTCATGGAAGAAAACTGCTTTTTCACAGACTGTGAATCTCAGGACTAGAATGTGAAGCACATGTCTTCCTCATTCTACCTTGTTGAATTAAGATTTTCACTCATATGCTTTCATAAGGAAGAAAATCCCCATATCCCAATTCCTTTCATTTTTACACCATCTGACTATCTCAACATCTGTTCTTTTTACTTGCAAATGTATGTTGCTTTTCTTGTTCATTTGTGTAATTCTTAAACGTTGAGGCAGAACCTGAAAAGTGATCAGAAATCATATTTTCTTTTCCTCCTAAGTGCACAGTAGACATCATTTTCCAGTCTCTTTTACAGTTAGCAGGTGCCATGTGATTGAGTTCTGATGGAGAGAATTTGGGCAGAAGTGATATATAGCATTTCTGGGACCCAAATAAATCTCCAGTGTTCTTCTCCCTCCTCTCTCCCAATCTGCAAACTAAATATAGCAATAGAGGATGCTCTATAAGTGGCATAGTAACATGTAGGAAGAAGTATAGATCCCTAAATGACTGTGTGGTGGAGAGTGTCCAAACTGAGACTCAAGTAAGAAACTTCTGTTTTGTAGAACTACTGAGATTTAGGGGTTGGCTTTACAACAATTGGCCTACCTAAAGTAATGCAAAAACTAACCCATATTTTCGTTTCCCACCCTCTATGCTTATATTGTTTCAGTGACTTTGGCATATGGATGGTGTGTTGATGGCAATATTGGCCTTGGGAAACCCAAACTACATGACCCTTAATACTCAAGATTTCAGAGAAAATATAGATTATCTCTCTCTCAGCATCCATAAACCTCTGTAAGAATGATTTTTACTGGCCTTACTTGACCTGTTTGGTCTTACTTTGGACCAGTCATTGTTTGAAGGACTTTGGGTATTTTGATTGTTCAGTTTGACTCAGATACTCCTCCCTGAGTTGAGATCAGAGCAGGGTAAGTTGGCAAACTGTCAATATCCCAAGTAAATGAGACTTTGGATATTATTTTTAAGAAAAAGAAAAGAAAGGGACAATAGACAAAAACAACAGATATCCACAAAAAATGATGATAGTCCATGAATTCCTTGTTACCTGTCAGTAAAAAAAATTGAAATGAGAAATTTGACCTAATAATATTATATATATTTAATCTAATAAAAATGGAGCTTTTATTTCACTTTTCTAACAATTCATTTTACTGTATTTTACAAAAGTATCTATCTTAAATGGATTTCAATTAAAGAATAAATACAATCTTTCACCACAGATAGCTTGTGAAGAACTGTACTGTACCTTCCAACATTTTCTCTCACCTGCAGAAAAAAAGCTCTTGATGAAGCCATCAAAAGCCTTTTAAAATACTTCTTATATTGTAAAGGAAATTGTAATATGTACTTTTTCTGTGTTGGTCATCATCATAAATTCACAAATTATTTTCTGATATTTGATGATCTCTGTCTTTAATGAATTAAAACCTATAGATACTAATCAATTTTTGTTCTTTAGAGTGACCATAATATTCTGGGCCCAAAAATATGATGCATAAATAATTACAGTAATGAAAGAATGAAGTGTATATTTTGCCCTTATAATATTTACAGTTGATATCTATCCTAATATGAATGTTAGCCACTTCAGAAAATTTTCTATATTCTGTATAAGAAATTAAAAAAAATTAAGTGGGAATGAAAGAGAAAGGAAAAAGAAGAAACCATCACACCACTCCAGAGATTTAACATTTACTTTCAGGAACATGTTTACTGCCAATGAGCAGTTTAGGGACTTTTTTTTTTCAGCAAAACACCTGCAAAATTATTCAAATAATTAAACTTATTCTTTTTTAAAAATTTTTCACCTAAGGAGAACATATATGTTAAAGTATACTACCTTCAATTCTTAGATTATTTAACTTTCAGATGTTCCACGGAGCTTGAATATTTAATTAGCTAAACTAGTATTGCCATTGCTCCAGGTATTTATTCGCACTCACTAAGTGGGTGACTTATATGGTAAGTGCTGGATGAGGAAGAGTTCAGCCAAGGTAAGTAGCATATTTATTGAACTCTAAATAGTATTGCACATATATGAAAGGAAGGAAAGAAGAAAAGAAGGAAGGGAGAGAAGGAGGAGAGAAAGAAGGAGAGAGGGAGAGGGAGAACGGAAAAAAATGAATGGAAAGAGAGAAAAACAGAGAAAAGAGAAAGCTTCATATCATTGTTTGATAGGAGTGTATCACATATGTATTGCTCTAATGAAACATCACAAATTTAGACAAAATCACATCATGACCATGTCTTATTTAGTTCATAAATCTGAATCTTCCTTAATGAAATATGCAAATAGCTTACTTCGTAGTATACTAAATCTTCTTGAAATCAAATACACATGATTCATTTAAAAATACTTTAGTGGATTAGTTTAACTCAGTATGTAACTTTGGTGTTCTTGTTCAGTTGTATTAAGAGAAAAATATAGTGCATATTTACATAATTTTTGTATGTTTGCCTCTACTTTCTTAAGATATTTAAGATAATTTTGACTCATCGTAATTGCATTTGTACAAATTCAGTAAAAATCTGTAAATAATGTGAACTCAATTCCTTTGAGTAGGTATATTTGTTCCCATGTATTTTATTTTTGTGTGTGTGTTTTATTTTATTTATTTTTTTATTGGAGTATAATTGCTTTGCAATGTTATGTTAGTTTCTGCTGTACAACAAAGTGAATCAGCTATATGCATACATATACCCCCTACCTCTTGGACCTCCCTCACCCTCCTCATCCCACCCATCTAAGTTGTTCCCATGTATTTTAAATAAGGAATTGGATTGCGTATATTTGAACAAACTTTGTTATATTCATGATACAATACATATATATTCTCATAAAATCAAAAAAAGATAATTCAAAAGAATAATTATTTAATGCAATTTTACTAAGTCATGGAGCAATCATTTAAAAAATGGATTATGAATATGACTCCAGAAATATCTAACTTTTCCTAAAATAAACTGTCAACTAAGAAAAAACTTAAATTAAAAGCAATGCATTTAAAAATTATCCTGGAGCATCACTCTTTTTCAGAGTTTATCATTGTACAAACCCTCCCTGTCTTCCACTTTAGGTCTCAACTTCATTTTCTTCTCTTGACCTAAATGATTGGCACTATTTTTTTTTAATTCAATGCCCCTGTCCATTTTTATTTTATTGTATTTATTTTATCATTTAATTAATTTATTTATTTGGCTGCTTTGGGTCTTTGTTGCTGCGCATGGGCTTTCTCTAGTTGCGGCGAGCGGGGGCTACTCTTCGTTGCGGTGCATGGGCTTCTCATCGCGGTGGCTTCTCTTGTGGCAGAAAACAGGCTCTAGGTGCATGGGATTCAGTAGTTGTAGCACAAGGACTCAGTAGTTGTGGCGCATGGGCTTAGTTACTTCGTGGCATGTGGGATTCTTCCGGACCAGGGCTCGAACCCATGTCCCCTGCACTGGCAGGCAGACTCTCAACCACTGCGTCAACAGGGAAGTCCTTGATTGACTCTTCAAATGAAATATTTATCAGAGTTATACAGCTTTGTTATGACTGTAATATCATAGTACCCAAATAATGAGAGAAAATTTTTGGATTTGAGTAGGAGTACAGTAGATTAAAGTGTCAATTTAAGGGGCATAATTAATATGTTTCACAATGCTCCAAACTAAGTATTTCATCAGTCCAGAAAACAAACAGATTAATTATCATCAAATTACAACTGTGGCTTCAAATACCAGCATACACCCCTCCCACCCTCTAAGAAAGGCAATCTCTCTATAAAATTTAATAATATTGGGCTTCCCTGGTGGTGCAGTGGTTGAGAGTCCGCCTGCTGATGCAGGGGACGTGGGTTCGTGCCCCGGTCCGGGAGGATCCCACATGCCGCGGAGCGGCTGGGCCCGTGAGATATGGCCCCTGAGCCTGCGTGTCCCGAACCTGTGCTCCGCAACGGGAGAGGCCACAACAGTGAGAGGCCCATGTACCGCAAAAAAAAAAAAAAAAAAAAAAAAATTAATAATATTATCATAAGTATCTGTGATCTAATCTTTGGACATGAAGGATATTAAAGTCCTTCAAAATCATTAAATTTTGAAGTATATTTATTTACTGAAAGTGTTTCAATTGTCCAAATTTCTGTATCTGGAAATATATTTAATTTTCATACATTATATATCACCTTTCAAAAATCTATACCAACAACATATCTAAAAGTATGTTTTTAAGAAAGGCCTCTGTATTGGCTAGCTACTGCTGCATAACCTATCACCCCAAATTTGTTGGCCTAACAGAATAAACATTAATTATGTTCATGAATCTGCAGCTCATGTAGGAGGTTCTGATGATGTGGTCCACGCTCAGTTGATTTTGGCTGAGGTCACTCATACGCCAGCTGCTAGCTTACCAGTTGGCTGGAGGACAGATGGCTTATGATAACCTTATACACATGTCTGCTGATTGGGTAGACTGTAGATGACTTAGCTGTATATCTCTCATTATCCAGTAGGTTAGCCAGGTTTGTTCACAGAGCAGTGGTAGACTTCTTAGAAGCTTATGAAGTCTCTTAAATCTAAGCTGGGAACTGGAACACTATCATTTCTGTCACATCCTTGTAGTAAAAGCAAGTTATAAACCCGGCTTAGATGTTAGGAGTAGGAAGAGACACCTGATCTCTTGATGTGAGGAGCTGCAAAGAAGGGTTTGATTAATGGAAATGTGAAGAATTGGAGCCAATTTGAAGTCAATCTATCACAACGAGTCATGTAATTGTAACACCATAATATAATTTAAAAATACTTAGAAGAAAAAGAAAAAAATAAAAAAAAATTTTTAAAATTTAAAAAAAATACTAGAAAATAATCCCTATAGCTGCCAAATACTCTCAAGATTTTAGATAAATTGAGTATAGTATTGTTAATTATGTATAAAATTAGTAAGAAGGTCATAATTTAAAATCAGGCAACTTAAAGGGAGGACATTAAAAGTGAAATATAGAATTAGCTTTGATTAAGAATAGAACTTCTGGTACTTAAATGAACACAACTCATTAATTGAGTTTAGTAGGAAGAGTAAACAAAAAAAAAAAGAAAGAAAACACAGGTAAAAGTATATTAGAAAGAGTACATATAAGTTGATGGTGATATTTTGTCTTAAAAAAAGAAGAAACAGATACAAGTGGAAAAGTCCTATTTGGCAAGCTGAAAGAATGATTTTAGCAGAAATAATTCAGCAAAGATAATAACCAACTCCCTTTGAAAGGATTTTAATAGACTTTAAAGACAGAGGAGCACAATCCACCACTTCACAGTTTTACATCAAATTGTGTAAGGCAATATGCAGAGAATGGATAAGCAAATGGGTGAAAATAATAAGCAAATACATTTTTAAAATGTATTCTTATAAAATTAGCCCAAAATACTCCTGACTTGAAATCACTCAGGTGCCTTTATACTGATATACTTACTGGTAAGTTTGAAAGTGAATGCTTCTGAGGGAGCCAATAACAACCTGATTAGCAGAAAACCGAGTCAGTCTGAAGAATGAGTAGGAGCATGGGTTGACAGGGAAGGACACGAGGGAACTTTCTGTGTTGGTATGAATGCTCTAAATCTTATTAAGGGTATGGAGTACATGGGCAAATGAATATTTCAAACTTTATCTAATAGCACAGTTAAATTTTGTGCATTACACTTGTATATAAATGCCTAATAATAAAGTATATTTCATTATTTGTAAATATAATAAATACCACATAATAAGCAAATAACTAAATAACTGTAAACAAATATTGCTCTTGAGTTAGTTTTTACGTTTGATATTTTCTGTGATATGGATAAACAATCTGCTGTATGTTATAAGTTTCAGCAAATGAGTAATTACGTTAAAGATAATGAGATGCAGGTCTCTCATAGTTGACGAAGGCAGATACAAATAAAAAAAATAAGAAATATTAAAACAAACTCTAGAATCTTGGATCAGAAGTATGTGAATTCATGGATTTAAATATAGATATTTAAATATATACATGAACTATAAATATATAAATGTATATGCACATATATAAACATATACTGTATGCATATTTTAGAGATAGAGAGATTAGATAGATAGTTGATAGATGATGTACACATATTCCCTAGTCACTTTGTCTGCTTAGAGAATTTAGAAGCAATGGTATACAGGTAGCAAAGGGTACACTAGCATCAGGATTTTAGTTTATAATATCATTCTCAAGTATTAGGAGTCTGGATCCTTAATGATTTGGATGATTCCAGAACTGGGGCATAGAAAAAGTAAGTTAGCAACATCTTGCCATTGCAGAAGCTAAGTGAATTCTCAGATAATAATAAGGGCAAGTCAAAAAGTCAGGGAACCATTTTGAAGGGGTTCCCACTGGCTGTATCTGGGGTAAGATGAGTATTAAAATAGTGATAATATAGGCTTACAGTTTGTAATGTTTAATTCTCTGGTGAGCATTTTGCAATGGCTCCTAGCAGTGACAGCAATCAATATGACTAAACTAACAGCTCCTAAGAGGAGGTGCAACATTTTCCTTCTTTAATTTTTGAGATTATCATCAAACAAATTTGTTTCTTAACAGTCATTAACATATGTGCTCAATTAGTTCAGTCTTCTACTTAACTGAAACCAATTAATTATACATATTCAAACTTCAGCACTTACTTTCATTACATTATACAATTGTCTAATGCATTTTTAAAAGAAGTCTCATTACAAGAAGAATAAAAGACTGAAAGGCCATGTCCAAAGTCATTCTTCTGGCAGCCTTGCTAAAATTACAGAGAATGTAGAATAAGAAGGCTTGTGTTTAAGTCTTGGTCTGACACTTTAAAATGCCTTGTATTATTGAGAAAATCACTTAATCTCTAACCTTTATCATAGCTAAAAGATGTGGGCAATAAAAATAACAATCATAGCAACAATGTCTTCCTCACAGAGTTTTTGTCAGGGTTAAGAAGCTTTCCTTACAGCCATGTGATCCTCTTTTACTTCAGGCCTGTTCCAATGTCCCAATATAACTTTGGCACCCAAGGAGGTCTCATTCCTATTCCAGTGTCTTCAATAATATGTATCATCAGAAATATATCTCAGGGAAAACTTTCTGTTTCATTACAAATAATGTAAAGGGCGAACAGGAACCAAAACAGAGTTATGGTCTAATTTGGGTGTTTGGTTCTTCAAATATTTTTTTCTACTTAAGCTCTTCTTGTGAGTATATTATAGATTTTTCATGAAAGAATAGTTGAATGGGAAAGGAAAATCTTCAAATATCTCTAAGAAAGTTTTATATAAGAGAACTAAAAATCATTCAATATATTATTTAAATTAAGAGATATAGTCATATTAGATTTTGTTGAAGGGATAAATGAACACAAAGCCTACACATGTATTCCATTGATGCTTCATGTCAAATACAAAATAAAATATACCAGAATCTATGCACTTGTCAATGAGACAATAAAATACATTTTGCCATAATCCCCAGTCAAAAAAGATTTTGCAAATCAAGTTTACATGCTGAAATGCAATTGTAATGTCCTAAGGTTATATTCTACCAGATTCAAAATGAATACTCAGTATTTTCTCTGTAGGATTATAAATATGAATAAATGAAAATATAAATTTCTTACTCTAACTCCACATGTTTACAGTGAATCCTAAATATCCCTTAAGGTTATAAAAATGTTATGGCCTAAAACCAGAATTGAATTTGAGCTCTGAATTACTTTAATTAAAAAAAAATCTATATATTACAAAAGATTTTAAATTGTAGAAAGGTCTTTTTTATTTAAAATTGTAAATTTTGTAGATTTACAAATATATTTAATTTAGTTTATTTTTTCTCTTTGAGTATAATTTTTAAGAACAAAGAAGTTGTTCTCAAAGAAATGAGAACTTTTCAAGTTACTTCATTCTCTCTACAGTGGATATACTACAGATCTCAAAACCTTTATCCACAATTCAGAAATCCAAAAAGCTCTGAACACTAGAAGGTTTTTTTCCAAAGGTTTGAAGTAAACTCATTTGGTGATAATATAACATGACCTATACCTACTTAGGCTATTATAGTCTTTTGAAAATCTCAGCTATGCAGTGAAGGTAAATTACTGGTTTAGGAACCTCTGAACTAAATTCATTCATTGGATTGGCCCTAGGCTTCCTCTCCTACTCCCAGTGAAAACAATGCTCATGGACAGTTACCAGAAATTAGGAGATTCCCTCTGGGGCAACTGTCAAATTCTTTGCAAATTTCTTTCCTTGTATTTTCTGCTTTCCTACTGCTCTTGGCCTCTGATTTCACCCATACTTTCTTTCTAACACAGTAGTGCATTAGAAAACAGGGTTCTTGTACGTTAGCCAACATGTTTACAGAAGTTTTACAGCACATCATTTAAGATTTAATTTAGCTTAATAGTGTAGATCCAGATTTCCTAGGTTTGAGTTCTAGTTCTGCCATGTCCCAGCTACAAGACCCTGAACAAATTATAAAACTTCCAAGATTTTCAATTCCTTTATCTATACATTGGGTGAAAATAACAGTAGCTACATCATGGCTTAACTGTGAAAAATACATGAGTTAACTTACTTAAAATAATTAGTCCTCAATGTTGCTGAAATTGTTGGTACTCAGTATTACTGGAAATGGAAAATTCAGTTATTTCTTCAATAGAATAAAATGATCAGATTTCAGAATCAAAATTAAAAAGCAAGATACTTGGATCCAACATGAGGTTTTTAAGAAGTAGCAACAATTCTGAGATCAGGATAAAGATGACTTCAAACTGGTCCATTACGTAGACTCACTTGATTTCGGAGAAACACATTCATTTTAATCTACAAGTGTGGTAGAGAGTCACCATATTACAAAAGGAAATAATTCTGCCCTCAAATACATTTAAAGACATCATATGAAGAAACATGATATTTAACTTCAAAGGCATTGGATGATGCTTCCAGTGTTAAGCTTACAGCTTTTGCAAGTTTAGAATCAGAGCTTTTGGTTTATTCCTCAAAGTGATTAAAGTAGTTTATGCAATATTTTATGCAATATGAAAAAGTCTCAACTTCTATGGAATATCATTTTTCCTAAAAACCACTTTTCTAAAAAAGAAAGCTTGAGAATTTGATGCCCAAGCTTCCAAATCATGCTTTTATCTGGAAAGTTATCACATGAAATATACCTGTTAGTATAGCAGCATGGTGACATGGGACCAATAGATCTGTCCAGTTATTAATTTTGAGATTTCAAATCAAAGACACAGTTAAGGTAATTTTAAGAGAAAAATAATGTAAAATATAACTCTCTAAAGCATCAGTTCTTAGAAACAAAAGGAAGAAAAATTAGGTTATTACTTTACCCTTGTTTGTGACTTATTTTGTCGTTTAACAATAGCCACCATCTTTTTTCATTTACAAAATCTAAGAAAATGTCATCTACAAGTTTAAAAAAATCATTTAGATTTATTTCAGATCAATCATTAAGGAAACTCAGTCACTGAATTTGACACATTTTATGTGTTCATGAAATATTTCTGAAAGAATCTGTCCAAAAATTATCATCAGTGAGTTGAAGAGATAACTTTTCTGAGCTTTGCTACATTCATTAAAATCTATGACATGCCAAGTTTTTTCTTTAACTTACTTCAATCTTTAATTTTATTCTTAATATTCTTGCATTTTACAAAGTAAAACAGATTTTATTTCATTTGTATATTTCTTTGGTATAATTTTCCAACTAACCCTTCTTTCTTTCTTAATTTTGAATCCTAAATGATTTCTATATGTTTCCAAATCACACAGATTTCACAAATTGTGATGCTTGAAGTTATTCCATTGGTTCTGTTCCTCTCTTTCCAGTATGATATTAATATCCTATAATTCTAAAATCCATTCCATATATTACTCATTTCTCTAATAAAGCATTAATAAGTACATATTCTTCTGTACATTTTCTTTCCCTTTAATACTGCCTTTCAATTCTTAATTAAATGCTTTAAACTAAAAAAAATACTGTATATGAATTTATTTCATCATCTTTTCAGAGGTGTCCATTTCTGTAACTTTATTAGATACGTAACAGTTAAGTCTATCCTCCATAAACTATGCAATTACCATTTTTTCCAAAGTAGCTTTCACAGTGAGTCATTCTCTTTTATGGCATTAGGCCTACAAGTGGCAACAGATGCACTCACATGTAATGAAGCACAAGGCCCCAATTTGGCACTGCTAGTCAAGAGTTTCCTCTTATAGGAGATGTCACTTTTTGTACTCAACAAGCTCTCCTGCTAAATTAATCTTTGGTTGGCATTTGTGTCTACTTGAAACGAGCTTGCCACTTCCTCAGTATGGCACCATGACAACCTAACAGATGGGGCTAAGGACATGCATGCCAGATGATCTCAATGACAACCAGGTTTAAGTATTATGGGACAGATTCCCATCCTCAAATATTGAAATAATGATTCACATCAAATATGTGACTATTTTAAAAAATGAGTACGTATCTACCACTTAAACCTTATATAAGTTTTAAAATAATTTTTGCAAGTATATGTCAAAGTTGAAGATAAATCACACTCATAGGTACACCTATGTGTACTTCTTCCCAGATACCAGTTAAATGAAAGTGAGGCCAAACTGACTGTCCCAAGGCTCCTTAGAATTACAGTGGATAAGAAAGGCACCTTCCATTAGACAAAACATTGAAATATCTGAAGTCAGCTACTTGGTTTCTTACTCAACTTATTCTCAAATGTCTTGTCTCAGTTACAGGCTAGCTCTCTGTCCTAATCCTTGGATACTGTGCGTCTTCTGGCTCCTGCCGTACTCTAGATCACTAACTTTCCCTTATTCTTTGTTGCCTGTCTCTTTCATACTTCTATCTTCCAGTGTAGGTTTTACTCCTCATAATTACTCCAATCTCTGAAAACCTTGGCTCTTCATTATCAGTCCAGTTGTGCATATTTTAATTTACTGTGGTTATTATTTTACTCATTATTATTATTGCATTGCAGCATTAACTTCCCCTTTGAGCTATGATGTACTTAGCTATAGGATCCTGTGTTTGGCCAGTTTTCATTATTAATACTTTTACTGCCTTTACCTCATCTTTATCTTCCCTTTTCTGGTTTTGTACCTATTGTTTTCCTTGTGAAGAAACTTTAGGTTTATATATTTCTCACGCTTAGTGACAGTATTAATGAAAATAGTTCCAAAATCAGAGTGAATTAATGTTTGAAAGTGATATGGCTAAATGTGACGGTGTTCTCCTAAAATAATCATATTTTCCCCTGAGGGTTAGGAGGATTTAAGCGTTCTGTAATTTGGTTAGGTTTACCCAGTACCGGTTAAAATAGAAAACTAACTCAATTAGACAATTTGGAACCAAAAGCACTGTCATTGAAACATTGCATTGGGATGGCCTAATATATGATAGAAATGTTTTATTGTTTAAGAAATGTTATTATTATTTAAACCTTCTCAATTTTGAACTTGGATTTCCACCACATTTTTCATAAAGTTTCATCATATAGTTAGAGAGGAATTTACACAATACATTAGCATTTTACTTTTAAAAAGTTAATGTCACATGTTATTTTATAAGTATATAAGTAATATTAAGTGTTTAATTATGCCCTACAGAGTCACCCAAAGACTTTCTTAAGAAGATCAATATTCCTTCTTTCTTCACACCTTCTGCACATTCTTTCCAGTATACTGTGCATACAGCTTATACTTAAATAAAGATTTCCATAAGTATGAGTTAAGCTTCATTAACTACATTAAATTCCCAAATCACCTGAGAGTCTGGCATATACTTATTGCTTGATAAAACCCAATGTTTTTCTCTAAAATTATTTAAAATAAGACAATAAGTGGCAATTTAAAGGATAGTAGACATTTAGAAAGAGAGAATGACTAATAGAATCAGCCAGATGTAGCCTAGCTATGTCGAACTCTTGACTCCAGCTCCAGAACTAATTCCTTCTTTCTGTGAACCTCTGCGATTTTGAGTGCTTCCACTTTCCCTTTTTGAATTTGCGTATTGTTACAATAGCTTACTGCATAAATTTTTCCTAGCCTAACTTTGTTATACTGAGTTTTAGAACCACAGTTTTATTTGAAGATCATGCTGAACTAAGACAGGGGAGCATTGCCTACAGGGAGCTGACTGCCCACTGGTCTAGGTCAACCCTGTAACATTACTTTAGTGCTGAATTGGGTCTTTATACTCTGGGAGCTGGACCTCACCTCTTCAGTCTCAGGATTTCTGCTATTCTTACATCAAGAGATGATCAGAATCTAAAGCAGGATATTCATTTACATTAACTAAACTCAAGGAGACTGATATAAATTCTAATAATGACTATGAATTTACATACAAGTTAACATGACGATCAAGTGAACTGGATCCATGATTACCAATTTGCTTATTTTCTCTTTATGGACATATCCACATAGAAAGTCTAATTCTAATCAGAAGATTTCTTAGTGAACTTGGAGTTAGGGGAATGGTTTTCTGTGTTCTCTTATATAATGATGAGTCAGGTGCAGCCACAAAAGGGGGCACTGGAAGACTTAAGAAAACAAAGTTTATTTTATTCACAGATCCTAGAGAGGGTATAGAGCTGCTGAAAGGGCCACATACTCATATATAGAGCACCCTCCAAACTAGTCAGGTCGTTAAGGGACACTTCTTTTTTTTTTTTTAAACTTTTCCAACCCTCCCTCATCTGTGCCAGCATTGCTCTGATATACTAATTCTTTTAGATATGTTAGTAATTTTATTTAGACTTCTACCAGCCCTTAGGTTAGGGATCCAGCTGTGTCTTCTAAGAGTATATATTTTGTCTGTCTCTCAAAAAAAATCACCTTCCTCTGCAAGTTTGGATTAGGAGACCTTTATTGTAAAAAATAACTTAGCAATGTGGAGAAATATATATATTTTTAGTGTGTGTAACTTGAGCACTGTGCCACCTGACTGAGACTGAACTTTCAGCCTAAACTTTTAGTTCAGTGCTACCTCAGAGCTTCTGAAATTCAGTACGAGTCACTGAAGACTTTTAACTATGCTAAGTTTCATGCATTCTGGCTAGCTCACTGCAGGAGGCTAATAGCCTGGCTCAAACCCTGCAGATCTAAAAAATCAAATTTTGAAAGTTGGGTTAAATATACTCTTTGTTTTGTCTACTAGTCTGAGTCTCAGATTAATCCACTGAGACAGAGATAACTCAACCTTATTACCACATTTTTATAATAAATTCATCTTGTATAGCCTAGTCTTCCTATATCAGGCCCCTGTCTACCTTCTTGTATCTTATTAGTAGGGGCAGACAAATCAAACACCTGTGGTTTTGGTTTCTAAAGAATTTCTAAAACCACTTTCTGGCTTTCACTTCTAATATCTATGGGCTAACCATCAACATGACTTTAATTAATTTTGCCAACTTTGATCACTCTTTATGTTTTTTGATCAAGCAAAATCTTCCTTATCTTATTGATACTTCTGAATTGGGTTCTGTTAGACAAATGAAACATTTTTACACACAATTTCATCTCTGGCTCATCTTTTTTATTAATGCTTTATATGCCTAAGGATATCTTCAACACCAAAAGCAATTTCTATATACTTTATAGCCATCTTCTCTTTTCTACAGGCTGAGCATGCTATGCCTAGAAATTACCTTACACTGTGAAGAAACTTCTATCCATGTATTTATTTCTTTGACTTGGCTATTGTCTAGATTTTCTTTACGGACTAAAAAGGTGACAGCTCTCCTGAAATTCATATATTTGTCCCCTTCCTCACCTATGTAAAGGAACATTAGGAAATCTAGATGAAAGATGAAAATGCTGCACACAGATGCACATTATCTGAGGAATTCCTCACCCAGTGGGGAAAAGGACACAATCAGAGTCTTAGTATATTACTCCACACTGTATTTTCTGCAGTAAGAATAATAGCACCTATCTGCAACCATTTATTTCACTTAGTAACTGCCAAGGGAACAATAATTTTAAGAAACACATCAAAGCCTTTGAAGTTCTTAAAAGGAGAAAAACTTGAGATGAATTCCAGGGAGAAATTTAACTTACAGGTAATGAAACAATGGCAATTTTTTTTTTTCCTTTAAATCTTTGTCTTTTCTATATTCAGTCCTTCCATTTTGCCAGTAGACCATCTTTATTCCCTTAACCTTCTCAAAAAAGAAAATATAAACAAACAAAAGCAATTAACAAAACTACACACAGACATACATATACAAATACTTTCTTATAGCAAACTCTAAGATTGCTCCATTCGTGTGTTCTTTTTTAGAAGTAGTTGTGTCTCTACTTGAAAGAACAGCTGAAGTGGTCAAGGTAAAGGTCATATGAAACTGATATTATTCATATCAGAACTTGCTAAGCTCTATTTTTTTTCAAAATTCTGAAAAGCAAAATCACACAAAGTATAGTAGTTTAGCCAGCTTATGGACAGATTTGTGATTTCTAGCTAGGAAATTAAGTGAGATTCTATCGTTATTAGTGATACTAGAAGGAATTCCTTCCTCACTTGAAATCCAACAGCACTCTACTTGTAATTCTTCATTTTTCTGCTGTCTATTATAAGAATGCACCAATCTGATCTCCCTTATTAGACCGCATACTCCATGAATATAGAGTCCATATCTAATGCAAAGTGGTATCCCCCTCTGTGCCTAACACTTAGAGTGAGCTCAATAAATATTTGTTGTATAAATGTCTAAGAAGCATTATGCAAGGATCATCTCTGGCTTGGGATAAAACAAAACATAATAGCATAAGCGTGGATCATAAAGTTGCTATGCCAACATTTATCCAATTGAAACTGGACATGCTCACATTTTACCAGATGGACAGGCTTCCAGTAAATAGTATATAGAAACATTTTATGTAAGGTTAGAGAGATCTGGCTGTTATCAAGCTCAGGTCTGGCTGCTCACTGCTTGAAAGCCAATACTCAAGGCTAGTGGTGGTTGAAAGGAAAGTTGCTTTTAATCGGAAAGCCGGAAATCTGAGGAGGAGGCAGACGTGTCCCCAAAACCAACTCAGAAGATTCTGCTCAAGCATGACAGTTTTTAAAAGGAAAAGGAAGGGGGAAGACTCTCGGTGAATCATCGAGGCAGGAGGTTGGATTCTGCATCATTCTCTATTGTGAGCAGACTGGCTGCCTATTTCTTCAGATGTTACCTTGCCCGTGTGATCTGTCTGCAGGATTACTAAGAGGGCAGGTAGAGAGCTAGTCATTCTTTAACTACTTAATTCTTCAATCTTACTTCTTTTAGTCTAGGAAAAGAGTCAGCAGGTTAGGCAAGGCATGGTGTGCATTCAGGAGAACATCAGTCAGGAGTTAGGTTAAATTGCCTAGTGATCTCATTCCTGTAAAGTTTGAGGGGAACAGAAATGGATGAAGAGGAAAGGGGCAAAAGAGCTGCTTACAAATCCCCACTTGTCAGACATCATTTCTATGGGATTAGGAGTGAAGGTGGGTCTTCTGTAGCTTCATGCTGACATAGGGCACCATATTGCTAGAGTGAAAGATGTTGACATGGATATGTAGCATCTCTTTGCTGACAATTTCAGTTGCCTGCTAACATATACAGGGAGAGCAGCCTACAATTATTTTGGTGCCCACAAAGATATAGATTATTATGGGCAATAGCGTTAATCCGATTCTCTTAAGGTCAGTTCTTGGAATTGTACTAGCCGTAAATTCTGTACTACTCAAGATGCAGCAGCTTATGTCATGACTACAGTCTGGTCATCATACAGTTAGCTTTTTCTCTCTCGTGGCAGTGATAGCATCTGTAAAACAACTCAGGAATGTGCATCAGGCACTGAGTCTGTGACTCTCTTGCCCTGATCACTAACTGCTCGAGCCTGCTCTTTTGTGACTCAGGGAGGCCTGAGAGACTTCAGCTTTTCTACAAACAAGAAGCAGGGAACATGGAGGGGCCTTTGTACTTGGGGGGCCCCCCACAGGGTTCTGCTCAGTTCCATGGCCAGGCAGATAGCTCTTATCTTTTCATAGCTGCATCATGGTCTAAATCTCAGCCAGTCTTATGGCTGTCCCATGTCTTGCTATAGTCCCCTAATAATAAAGAACAAGAAGGGGGATATGGTCTTATGATAACTGTTTGGAAGGCATGTCATAGTGAAATAGCAGGCAATAAAATAGAACATGAGTCTTAAAGCAACTTTTTAAGACTTAGGCTATCTCCTAGATGGGATGGATTCTGGTCTCTGTCATGTAGGTAAATTCAAAAAGTGTATTTAAGTAGATTTTCTGAGTTTGCTTCTTGGTAGCTACTGAGTCTTGGTAAAGTCTCTTAGGTTTTTGAGTTGGCCAACGATAGGTGGGAATAAAGGAAGCTTGGGCCTTGGCAATATTTGTAGGTTTCTGAAGGTTTCTGAGGCTTCTTAGTCTGGTCTTCAGAGGCACATGCTGTGATCCAAACTTAAGCTGCCCTGGTTGGCTGCATTAGATAGGTATAGTGTGTAGTGGGCACTGATTGAAATTAACCCAGGGATATTCAGATAAGCCTCTAATATTTTTTTTTTGAGCAGGAATGTGGGAGACTCTATCGAACCTTGAAAAAAATACACACACACACACACACACACATACACACACACACACACACACACATATATATATATATATATTTTTTTTTTTTTTTTTCTGTATAGTTCTGGATCAACTGTCTTTTTCTGGTATCACTTCAGAGAATATTACTCCTGGAGAAAATTATTAGTGTAAAATGGACATCCTTGAAAATACATTCTATATCTATTACTTGGTCAGTCATAACTAAGAGGAAATCCTATATATGATTGATAGGAATTTCTCCCAGAAGAACTGTCAGAAGATTAGAACCTGGACAACAAAGGTGAAGTCTCAGACTTTTAAGAGGCTTAGCCTTGCTTACGGCTTGGTTATCTGAAGAATTAAAATATGCCAGGTAAGAGAAGATGATAAGGATATCAAAGATTTTGATATCTTTATCAAAAAAGATAAAGAATTGACTTCCCCCACTGGAAAAAAACAATATTATAGGCAATTAGGTAGACTGAGAAGTAGTGGGAGAGTTCTCTGAAAGGGTGATAAGTTTTATGTAAAATGTTTAGGTTGCAGGAAGGGGGACCCCTTCCAGGACCTGAGAATGGGCTCGTGTCTAACACTCGGAAATGAATTGCCCGAGGAGACACATGTACTGACAAAGCAAAAAACTTTATTGGGAAGGGGAGCCCAGGCAGAGAGCAGCAGGGTAAGGGAACCCAGGAGAACTGCTCTGCCACATGGCTCACAGTCTCAGGTTTTATGGTAATGGGGTTAGTTTCCCCGATTGTCTCTGGCCGATCATTCTGACCTCAGAGCCCTTCCTGGTGGCATGAGCATCACTCAGCCAAGACGTATTCCAGAGTGAGGGTTTCTGGGAGGTTGGCAGGACATAACATCTCCACCCTCCTCCCGAATTCTTCCGGGTTAATTTCACAAGGCATACTGTGGGCTGGCGTATCCTCCCTCCTTTTGGCGCCTCCCAAATTCTCCTGATTAGTTTACAGTTACAGCACCGAGTTCTTTTTCATGACCTCCTGCTGTGAGAGAACTCAGGCAAGCAGTTACCATTGTGCCTGGCCAAGGTGGGCAGTATTGGTCAATGGTTCCCTAACATTTAGGCAAAGAACATGCTCCTTTTGGGGAGGGGCAGGGTGTCAGACTTATCCCACTTGAGGCTTAATCATAGCTATCTGAGAGATTATAATTGAAAATTAAAAGTCCTGTAACAGATACCATCCCAGGCACAGGAAAAACAAACAAACAAACAAACAGAATGCTGGTGGCTGTTAGAAAGAATAACCAGGGCTGAAAGTAAACAAGTAAAGCAAACCAGGAGGCAAGGCAAGAGAGAAGAAATCAGGATTTCCTAAACACTGAATAGAATATACCCCTCACATTGTGCCAGGGTGAACTCTGTGTGTCACATGTCATAGTCATGAAAGTAAACGTCCTAGTTGGGGAATTTAACATTCCATAAATAGAATGCAGGAGTCTTAAGCTATGTTGGATTCTCCAAGTCAATGGCTTTGCCTCAGGGTCTCACACCTGCCAATTCTGGATCAAAAGATCAAGGGGAAAAAAGAGGGAAGTGTATTAGAGAAGGGAATGTTTCACTGACCCCCTTGATGAAGTTAACTAAAAAGAGAGAAAAATAAACATGAGTAGAAATAAAAATGCTCTAATTTGGAACCTGTGTGAGTTGCAAGTAATATAATTTTTCTTGATTCTAAAGGAATTTGCTTAACATTGTAGGAACGTATTTTTTTTTTTTTTTTTTTTTTTGCTTTAAGGCAAAATATGTTTCTCTTAGATAAACCCAAACTATGAAAAACTCTAAATTTGTTCACAAAATCCAGTATTAAGAGATTTCAGAGTTTAAAATGTAATTGTTAATTTGGGGGAGTTACCGCCGAATGAATGACTGGCATTGCTTAACTGGAAAAAGAAAATCCCATTGTTAAAATTATGAGTTTTCTCTCCATGAATCTCAGAATTGTGCCTGTACTTGGTTCATGTGTCTCCCACTCAGAATCTGCATCCTCTCCTTAGCTATTTGTGTGCACTTGTAACTTCTCACTTTCCTCTCTGGGATTAGATGGAGTTATGACTTGAACAGTAAAAATTTACACACATTAATATAATTCTTATAATTAGTGGAGAAAAATGGACTTTAAATAATTACACCAAATTTTTCTTGATTAAATATGCTTAATCATCAGTTTACTTTCTTATTTTATCATGATTTTCCCTTTCTGTGGCAATTCCTTTTTGTATTTCACACATAATTTCTTGATGTTTGAGTTGATTTGTTGTTGCTGCTGCTGCTGTTGTTATTGTTATTATGGTTGGTTTTGCTTTTAAAAGTAATTTCCCCTGCCTTTCAGGAAAGATTTTTTTTAACATTTTAAAAGCAGAATTTATTGAAAATGCTTTTTAAAGCATTTAAAAAGCAGAGTTTGAAATCAACCAGAGATAAAAAGCAAAGACCGTTATACACAGAACTGCTATGTCTTAATGGTTAAGTAAAAGTTTTTACACAACTTTAGTATTTGCAGGGTAGCTCAAGCAGTAAAGGATAGGAGACTAAACAACTTCCTCCTTTATTTAGTAATAACAACCTCAATAATAATTTTTAATTGGAAATAAAAGATGAAAATCATGCAAAACATTTTTAACCAAGAAAATTGTTATGTTTTAATCTCTGGAATTTTCTTACCTGAGTATTACAATAAAAATAGAATAATTTTATGTTTGGTGACTTTGGATTTGTGTGTTTATTTGTGTGTTGAGGGGACTTTAATTTTATATAAGTAAATATATAAATATTTTTTTATCTCTAGGTGACAGTACTATACCTAGAGAATGCTACGTCACAGAATGCAAAAATTTTGGCGAGCCCATGAAAACAAATGTGAGTCAAACTTTTTCTGTCTTTATGTAGAGCACTTCAGTTATATAGCAAAAATATCTAAAAACAACAATGTAAATATAAAGTATTATGAATTATCGCATAATTAAACATATTATATCACACATATCGTGTCATTCAAAAGCAAAAAACAAGAATTGCTAGTATTATTTTTCCATGATTAAAGAGCAATTCAGTTTATGCATATTTAACCCCTTAATAACAGAGTCCAAGTTTCCTCATTAAACTGTTACAAGAAAAAGATTCTGAATTATTGTGGCAATATTTGGCAGAATTGAAAGGAAAAAGTTGTCTTTCTGTTGAAAGGAATGTGAGCAACAGAAAGTTTCAGAGAGGTGATGCAATATCATGTTGTCTTCAAAGTCTTCTACATATTTTATCATAGCTGTCATAATCTGTCAAATTATCATTTTATCTTTAAATTTTCTCCAAAAAACTGTATCTTTTTTTTGGTTTTGCTATTTTTGCTTACAATTTTTCCCACATAAAACTAGCAATAAATTCGTGATTTTTATGTTATCAATGTATAATGTAATATTCATGCCTGCGAATATAGTTATCTTGAAAACTGTACAATTTAAAGCTTTCTCATATTATATAGTTATTTTAGTAACTTTTCTAACTCTACAAAATAATCTCTAAAATGCAGTTTCACAGAACTGTCTATGTCCCAGATACAGTTATTTATGCCAAAAAATATTTTACTAAATCCATGTCTGTCTCTACAAGTATTTTGCTCTATACTCTCTTATGAAACTGAAATAAAACATAGCATTCACACAAGAAATATAAAAACTATGTGCAATTTAAAGAATAATAATACCTAGGATCCCTGCTGCTTATGACTCAGACCTGTGTAGACTGAGAAAACAACGCACAATGTCAAAGTTGTGAGTTAAATTTTATTTGGGGTGAAATGAGGACTATAGTCTAGGCGACAGCCTCTCAGATGGCTCTGAGGACCCGCTCCAAAGAGGTGAGGGAGGAGGTGAGTGTACATGTGATTTTGGTGAAGGGGGATACATGCAGTGAAGCATACATTTTGGCAGAGGGCTGCTGCCAGTCACAAGGAGGTTGCTTCTAGTCATGAGGAGCAGATGTCGCCATTAATGATTTTAGTGCTCTTCTAGATACAAGAAGATGCAAGAAATTGAGCTTATAAAACCTTCTCCTGAAAATATCTAACTATCTGAAGCCCTGTTCTGCCAGTTTTTCCCAGAACGCAGAATGCCTCACTCCTGATCTCCACCCTGAACTCCTTTCAGGGTGTGTTGAAGGTCAGCAGCTGCAGTGGCTAGTGACTTCATTCTTATAGAACCAGATGGCAAGGGACAATTTTTAGTTGTCTCCTGTGAAGGAGAACTTTACCATATCTCAGAAGACCCTCAGGAGCCCTGCCCATCATGATAGTCTCCTTCCTCCCTCAAATACAAGTAGTATTTACCATCTCTATATGTATTCTTCCCCAAATACATTATTTTTAACTCTATTTGAAGTTTACATAAACAAAATCTACTTTACATTTTCTTCTGATTCATATTTCTTTTGCTTTGAGACAGATGGTTGTAATCCTTTGTTTTTTAACAGCTGTAGACTACTATCTTGTAGATATACCACAACACACAACTTATTTTTCCATTCTAATACTGATATTTTTTTATTATTTCCAGTTGTTGCTATTTTCAACAATAGTTATATAAATCCTCTTGTACATGTTTTCTGATTCCCATGTGTAACTAGAGGTTTTAGGGGAAGCACATGTTTAATATTTCTAGAAAATCAAAACTATTTTGTAAAATGAATATATCAATTTACACTTAGACCCCAAAAGTGGAAAGTGTATTCCTGTTTTCACCCTTACCATCATTTAGAACTACATGGCTTAAAAAAAAAATAGTTTGCCTGTCTCTTGCTTGTAAAATGGTGTTATATTGTGGCTTTACTTTGTATTTGCTTTTCCCTTTTCAAATATTTATTGGTAATTTGCACATCTTATTTTGGTAAATTTCTGTGTGTTTTATTGGTCCATGTTCTATTGAGCTATAATCTTTCTTAATTCATATCTTTTTTATTTTTATATATTATAGACGTTAATACTTTGTTGGTAATTTGTATTATAAATAACTTTTCACTGCCTGTGATTTTTTTTTTGATGAACAGAATTTGCTAATTTACTATTGTCAAAATTGTTAGTAATTTTCTAGTGTTTAAGTACCTGGCAATCAGTTCTTTTGATTGTCATGTAAGTGCCTGACATTAAACTTTTGATTACCAAGACATCCACTTCAAAGAGATCAATCTCCAATAAACAGATTGCCAGCTACACAAGCAGATAAAGAGCTAGGCTGCCCGGCCCATGAAGTTCTCTGTATTAAGAAAGCTCTACTTGACTTAGATAACTGACCATTTTTATTTATTTATTTTTATTTATTGAGGTAACATTGATTTATAACATCATATAAGTTTCATGTGTACAACATTATCTTTTGACTTCTCCATACACTACAGCATGCCCATCACCACAGTTTAGTTTCCATCTGTCACCACACAGTTAATTCCCTTTACTCATTTCCCCCTTCCCTCCCTCTCCCCCTCTGGTAACCACTACCCTGTTGTCTGTACCTGTGTGGTTTTGTTGTCATTATTGTTGTTTGGTTTGGTTTATTATTTATTTATTTATTTTTATATTCGACATATGAGTGAAAATTTACAGGATTTGTCTTTCTCCATCCTACTCACTCATTTCACTTAACATGATACACTCAAGATCCATTCGTACTGTCACAAATGGCAAGATTTCCTTTTTTATGGCTGAGTAGTAGTCCTTTTGTGTGTATGTGTGTGTGTGTGTGTGTGTATGTGTGTGTGTGTATATATATATATACCACATTTTTTTATCCATTCATCTGTTAATGGGTACTTAGATTGTTTCTATATCTTGACTATTGTCAGTAGTGCTGCACTGAACATAGGAGTGCATATATTTTTTCAGATCAGTGTTTTTGTATTCCAGAGGTAGAATACCTGGATCATATGGTAATTGTAGTCTTAATTTTTGCTTGTTTGTTTGTTTGAATTTATTTTTGGCTGTGTTGGGTCTTTGTTGCTGCGTGCAGGCTTTCTCTAGTTGCCTGAGCAGGGGCTACTCTTCGTTGCCGTGCGTGGGCTTCTCATTGCGGTGGCTTCTCTCGTGGTAGAGCACAGGCTCTAGGCACATGGGCTTCAGTAGATGTGACGCTCGGGCTTAGTTGCTCTGCAGCATGTGGCATCTTCCCGGACCAGGGCTCGAACCTGTGTCCCCTGCATTGGTTCTGGTCAGGGAAATGTCTGTGAGAGCTGCCGAAAATAATATGAGTCTAGGTAAGTGCCCCAGGCATTTCTAGTTAATAGCATCATTATCAATAGGCTGAAGCTGACACAAAACAATTTTCCATTATGGTTTGCACTTTTGGATCCTTATTTATAAGATCGTTTCACATACCAAGATCATAAAGTAATTGTCCTGTTTTGTAAAATTATATACATCTTTTTTATGTTTCATCATTTAATATTTATGGAATGTATTTTTTGAACGATGAGAGATAGGATCCTATTTTTACATTGTCTTTCCATATGACTAGTCATCGTTCCATCACTTATTTAAAAGTTCATATTTCCTGATTGATCTGCAACACCATCTGTTCACAAATTGGGTCCATATGTATGTGGTTTTCTTCTGGGCTTGATATTCTGCTTAATTGTTCTATTCATATCATAAAGGTCCTATCTTTTTTATACTATACGGATTTGTATTAAGTTATGATATATGATAGAGCTAGTTCCCTAATTTTGTTTTTATGCTTAACATGATGCTGAATCATTCTGGAACATTTGTTCTTCAATATAAATTTTAGAATACATCAAGCTCCACCTAGAAAATGAGTTAGAAACTGTTGGAAATTTTATTGGAATTTCATTGAATTTATAACTTTTTTCTTAGAAGTGTATGTCTTTTATGGTATTAAAAATTCAAATTTAATAGTATGTTATCACCATTTTTTTAGGCTTTCCATTAATTATTTCAGTAATTTGTTATATTTTCACCAATATTCTCTTGTTCACCTTTTGTTATATTTCTTTATATTTGTCATGCAATTAAAAATATTGTTTTTAATTTATCTTTTATCTCTTTTGATTGCTACATTATAGTAGTATATGTTGTTAAATTCTCATTAATTCCAATTATTAGATTCTATTTAATTCTTTATGTTGACAGTCATCTCATTTGTCATTAGGATAGTTTTCTTTCTTTTATCAGAATCCAGTAGATAAAGACCACCATGAACATACCTGTATTTGAACAAAGTTTTGTTCATTGGTATATGTTGCATCAAGGGAAACTGTACACCATGAGGAACCATCTAGGTATTAGGAGGGGATAGTTATAGGATCTGGGTTGTGTTAGGAGGTTTTTGGAAGGCTTCATGGCAGTGTAGTTTTAGTCTATATTATTAACTGTCAGAACATGTGTGTAATTCTAGGATTGAGTATTCTAATACGCAATTTTTATTTCAGTTACTGGAAGAATGCAACATGGCTAAAGCTAAAATTGGTTTTAAAAAATGGAAAGCAGTTGTCACTCCTTTGGAAGAGGGAGATATTTGGTCATTTTTATATTGTGTATAGTACTTTTATGTTTTCTGTGCATAGACGTTATTATAATGGATTATATTTTTTCTCATTCTGTCATGGACAAAGAGTGACTCTGTATGATGTTAGTGTTCCATGAAATCGTTTAGGTTCAGTAGGGAACACCTTAGCATTGCTTCCCCCACCCCCATATTTCTAATCTTTCTACCTTTCACATATTTTTTATAGCTTCCTAGCCAGTACAATGCTTGATAGAAATGATAGTGGGAACACTGGTTTTATTAATGATCTTAAAGGTAATAATACCTTCAACATTTTATTACCAAGTACTTTGCTGAGGGGGTTTGATAGACATCTTTTTTAATGGTAAAAATAAATTTCCTATTTTTAGGATTTTTTTTTCTGCATCAATTCATACAACTATAGTTATTATTTTTGTTTCCTATCTAAGAAACTTTTTTCTAGGTTTTCTTCTAGATGTGTTACAGTTTTATAGTTTATGTTATGTCTATTATCCATTTGGGATTGAGTTTTATATATAATGAGATAATTTTCTATATATTGATGCCCAGTTATTCCAGTTCCATTCTCATTTATTGAGTCTATTTTTCTTTATTAAGTTACTTTGGCAATATATATATATATATATAATCAATTATGTGGGGAGATATACTTCTGTATTCCCACTCTCATACATTGATGTATGTGTCCACTCTTTTGCCCACATCACACTGCCTTGATTATAAATATGATTTATAATATATCTTGAAAGTAAGTAGTTTGCATATTCTATTTTGCAATTGAATTACATTTTGTATAGTAGTATATAGTGCAAAATACCAAATTTTAGAATATGTGTGTATTTATGAGAAGACATTGTAAGTCAGTTGAGAGTATCAACATGATTTAATGACACCAAGGAATTTGTGAGAATACTCCATCAATAACACAGTGAAATAGTTGCTTAAGGTGCCTCTTATCCATAGCATCCAAACTTTGGCCAACTTACATTTACATCCTGGTAAAATTCAGAGCTTTTGAAGGAGTGTTGGCATAACACCATAAACAAGGACAAAAGCAAGATGAATCTCAAAATTTTGTTGTGTTAGAAAATAAAAATCTTTTCAAATATGCTTGAAGTTGTGTTGAAAATAAAAACAAGTGTCCAACTTGTAGAGGACATTCACTGAAGAACTAGTCACTAATTAAGTACATATACATGTTACATATGCATACAATGCACACTCCTCACACACACACTTTTCTCAATGTAAATATAGATAGAACTACTATTATGTGATAATTAAGCTATCACAGAATGTAAAATTTGGGGAACGAGCACAGGCATATCACATTGTAATTCATAAGAAGTATTATTTTATAAATTATTAATGGACTAAATCTGTCATAATAAAATAATTAAAATAATATGAAGCTGTAGTAAAAATATTGATTTTCAAAGTATATGTAAACAGACTGTATATAAATGAATCTTTGCTCAGTGAAATTTCCTTTCTAGGTCTAACATCCTTTTCACCAATTATGAAAAGTATATAGAATGAGGAAGCATAAATAGAGCACACTGAAACTCATAAAATATATGGGAGTATTTTATGGGAAAGATATTTATGCTGACCACATAGAATTTAAAACATTGTCATTATAAGAATAGGTTTTTCACAATTCTATATCCAAATTCTGTTCACAGAATTTTCTCAACAGTGTCTTTTCATATGCCTTTTATACTCACAGTTTTCTTTAAAAATGCTTATTCCTCCTGTGTCTCATTGTACTTTTGTCCTCTGTAAATTAATCCAGTGACCATTAGGGATGCTTCCTGTGGGAGTGTTCTGGAGTATCTGATGTACACCAAGAGGGATGAATCTCAGGTGTTATTACAGTGCAAAGTCTCAAATTGCTAATAGTTGTAACCTACTGTAACATCTGGAACTGTTTTTTTAAAAAATAGTTCAAAAGGTCACTATTTTTATATTTTAACATTAGTATGGAGAAAAGTTAAGTCACAGATGGCATAATTCTTTTTATATATCACCAGAGAGCTTTAATATATCATATTACAATAGAATGGTTTAGACATATGAGCTTTTTAAAATATAAAATTTGATATGTAATCCCTTGAACATGTTCTCAGAGGCCATAACATGGAAGTCAGGTATTATTAACCTTGAAAAATAAGGACAATATAAAATGTTGAAGAAAATAAGAAATAAGAGACAATTATCTTCAAGATATATGGTAAACTTTTTTATTTTTCCTAAAAAAAAAAAGTTTGCTTTCCAATTATGTTAAATTTAATGAATTTAAATATACTGTCTATATAATTGAATATTAATAGTTAATGTATAGATAAGTATATACATATCTTTGTTTTCAACAATATTACCACCTTTCTGAGCCTTTTTATTTCATATGTTTATTAATTAAAGGTACAAGCTTAAACATATAGACAAGAAAATGAAAGAGGCTAGAAATCTGTGATCTGGGTTAATTAATAAAACATTATGTAAGAAAAATAAGGGGCTTCCCTGGTGGCGCCATAGTTGAGAGTCCGCCTGCCGATGCAGGGGACACGGGTTCGTGCCCCGGTCCGGGAAGATCCCACATGCTGTGGAGCGGCTGGGCCCGTGAGCCATGGCCGCTGGGCCTGCATGTCTGGAGTCTGTGCTCCACAACGGGAAAGGCCACAACAGTGAGAGGCCTGCGTACCACAAAAAAAAAAAAAAAAGAAACAATATAAAACTGATAAAGGAAATGTAAAAAATAAACATAAGTTAGTGAAACAGAAATATATTTTTCTATATATAAAATCAACAAAGCCATTAGTTACTTCTTTGAAGATATTAATAATATCATAAATCTCTAGATATATTACTATAAAGTGAAACAAATAATAAAATAATGTTTATAATTGAGAACAATAAAAGAAAGCCAACACATAGTTTATAAATAAAAAGTTATTAAGATAATATTATGAACATGTCTTTGGCAATAAATTTAAAATGGAAAAGTTCTCCAAAATACAATGTACTGAAACTAAAAGATAAGAAAATTGAATATCTGCATATTCCCTGTCTATTAAGGTAATTAAATGCATTATTAAAAATGTATCTGTAAACAAAATCCCTGATGAGATTAATTCACCAGTGAACTATTCCAAACATTTAAGAAAGAAGTAAAACCAGTCTTACCTAAAACTTCCCAAGTAATAAAAATATTGATGGAATAATTTCAAGCTAGTTTATGAATCCAGCATATCTTGAAACCAAAATCTGACAAAAACATTACAAGAAAGAAAAATTAAAGATCTATAGCTTTTGTGGACAAAGATAGAAAAATTCTAACCAAATAAAATAATATATAAAGGACGTTTTATATAAAATAAAACTGATATGTGATATAGGATAATCCATCATGCCCATGGGACATATTCCTCAAATTCATGGATGAGTTAACAATTAAAAACAAAGGAAAAAAAGCTATACAATCATCTCAATAGATTTAGAAATCACATTTGCTGGAATAAATTGATGTTGAATTTCAGCAAATGTGATTTCTGTTTAGGATCTTTTATCTTTGTCCATGAAAGGTATAGAAGGTGAGAATGTGGGAGAGTAAGCTAATTCTTTCAAAGGGTCAGTAGTCCTATAAAACTGATAAACCACTAGCCAGGCAGAGCAAGAAGAAAAAGAAAGAAAAGAAAAGACACAAATTACCAATATTAGAAATGCAAATGTAGTCATCACTTTGATTCCATAGACATTAAAAGAATAATAAGGGAATACTACAACCAAATCTATGCCTACAAATTTAATAACTTAGATTAAATGAATAAATTCCTTGAAAGACACAAATTACAAAAAAGTAGGATGATTATAGGCCTATATTTATTAAGGAAATTGAATTCACCTTAATATCCTCCCCCTTGCCCCCTGCCCCCAGAATTCTCAGGTCCAGACTTTTCACTGGTGAATTTCACTAAGCACTTACACAGATGTAGAACCAATTCAATACAAGCTTCACCAGAAAATAGAAAGGAGAGAAAACTTCTCATTTTATGAGGACAGCATTATCCTGATACCAAATTCAGACGAAGAGACCAATATTCATCATGAGCACAGGCCCACAATTCTCAAAAAGATAATTGGTCCATCAAATCTAGCAATATGTAATAAAACCTTACATTTAAGTAGGACTCATAAACGAAATGCAAGGCTGGTTCAACGTTCAAACATAAATCAGTGGTGGCAAGCACACCTAATGGCCAGGTCTTGGTTTGTCATATCATTCTCCAACAAAAGGAACCAGGGCTCCTTGAGTAAATGGCTTATTCTAGGGCTATGGTATGGAATGTACAAGATGAATCTGGAGCATCTTGCTCAATGCCAGAAAGTAAAGCAATGTCCAAACCTCACCAAATACATACACATATACAAACACACACAAGGCAGGCCAAGGCATGAGTGTTCATTCTCATTACCTATGTTCAACATTGTATTTGAAATTTTAGCAGTTTACTAAGGCAAGAAAAAAAAATGAATGCAAGCAAATTGGAAAGGAAGAAACAAAATTGCCCATATTTACAGATGACAATATTATTTACCTGGAAAATCATAAACAACCTACAAATAAAAGTTTCTGAAATTAATAAATGAGTTTAGCAAGGTCATAGAATACAACTTAAAACTACATTGAAAAATTTTATTTCTATATCTTAGCACTGAAAACTAGAAACCACAATTTGAAAAACTATGATTTACAATAGGTCAAAAAATTGAGATGCTGAGCTATAAATCTTACAAAGCATGTGAGAAACTGCGGGCTGAAAATAAGGAATCAAAGATGCAAATAAATAGAGAAATATGCTATATATATAGGTTGGAAGACTCAACATACTGAGGAAGTCATTTCTTTCCCAAATTGACCTGTAAGTTTAATGCAACCACAATCAAAATCACCTAAGGATTTCTTTTTTAGGTTATTGGCAAGCCAATTCTAAAATTTATATGGAAAGATATAGGAACTAAAATTACTAAAATATTTTTGAGAAAGAAAAACATAGTTGAATTACTCACACTAACCAATATCAAATAAACTATAATGCTACTTGCTATAACAAACAGAAAGTTGTGTTACTGGTAAAAGTATAGTCAAAAAGATCAATGGGAGAGAGTAAATACTAGTAATAAACCCACACAAATACGATCAGTTGTTTTTTTTACAAAAGTACAAAAGTGTAAGTAACAATAGAGAGGAGGTAGTATTTTCAACAAGTGGTATTGATTCCATCTATATAAAATTCTAGAAAATGTAAACTATGGCGCCAGAAGACAAATCAATGGTTGTCTTGTAATTAGGAGGTAAGGAAAGTTGCATCTTTGAGGGGCTGTGGAGATGTTTGATATTTTGATTTTGGTAATGGCTTCCTGGGGTATATATGCAGTTTAGTGTATGTCAATTATAGTTCAATTAATCTATGTGAATTCTAAAAATCACATTGGCAGAAAAACACATTTCATATTATTATTTTAGATTATAGCATCCAGTAATCATCAGTTATTTAAAAAGATGTTTTACATACAGAAGAGATAATTAAAATAAAGAAACTATTACTGAACTAATACTATCAGGCAGTGTGTGAGCGCTTATCCTGCTCAATTTTTACTACTGCCCTTTGAGGTAATACTTCATTTTAGAAATAAAATCAGAAGTTCAGAGAAGTTAGGTAAATACTGAAAATTACAAAACAGTGTCAGAGGAAATTTTATGAAAATTATGAAACTTACTGAACTGAACTTTTCTAATAAAATATGTATCTCCCTAAGAATGTAGTTTGTATGTTTGGGTATGATATCATCATATTTGCAATTTGAAAAAATCACTGGAGAACAGGTGGAAAAGGGGTGGTGGGAACAATTAGTTGCAGAAAGACCAAGATAGGAGAGCTAGTTCAGTATGCTATGCAGCAGACAAATGCAATACAAATGCAGTCTAGGATAATGGGAATGAAGTGAACTGGACATATAAGAAAATTTATATATATGTGTGTGTGTGTGTGTGTGTGTGTGTATGTATATATATCCTAGTGATTACGTTAATAACAAAATTAATTACCTTTGCTTAACTTATTTGGGTGTATTTGAATATGTTAAAGTTAGAGGCTCTAAATACTGCTTAATCTCAACTCTATCGTTAAAATTAATTTAACTTATATTTATTAAGATTCTACATTGTTTCCACTACTTGGCTAAATATGAAGAAAGCCAAGTTGTTGAATATATAATTGTAACATATACCAAATCCAAGTACATTAATATTGTTTTGAATTTCAGTTATCAATTTAGTGTTAACACCATCTGCTTTCAGGGACTGCAATTCCCAAACTTCTTTCAGGTGTGATTCCTGGATAGTCTGTTAATGTGAAGCAATATGAATGGTATTTGTGAGTTGGAAGAAGAGGAGAGACCATTATTCCCCAGAGGCAGTTACTGGCCTAGGGGTTTTCAGATCAGCTCCAGTCAAGCCCCTGTGAAGCACTAGCTTTGCTGTAGCTGCTGGGAGACTAGCAAGGGCTCTAGACTTTATCCGACTACGTAAAGATTACTTCAGATGCATTTTTAGGCTTTTATTGTGCTCCTCCACACCTCTATATACTTATATAAAACTGCCCATAAGTGTTTACTGGACTTTTGAAAAACATTTATATCTCCTTTTATTAAGCTCAGAATTTTTAAACATAGATAATTTACTTTTGGATCTACGGTCCCTGCACTGCAGAGCCTCTGCCTAGAACCAAGTGCTCAGTCTGTGTCTATTAAATGAGAAGTGAAATGTTTATAGTATCAAGTGAATTTATTTCTACCCAGGGATCAACTATTATGCTATATATTTTGAAAATAATAAAAAGAGTGTTATGACAGTGTCCATATGGACTGGGGAAGTATAGAGATACATTTTATGTAAAATTTTATATTATCCTGCCCTCTGCTAGTAAAAGAATCTCTGAAACCAATATTGGAAAATTAATGGTGTGGAGCCACAGTTTTATTATTTTTAACAACCTAAAGTTTGAGTAACCCATGATAGTTTTTGATAACTTAAAAAAGCAGGAAACTTATCTCATTCACTTAAAAGAAAAATGTGAAATGAATTCCCTGAAGAAAAAATTACCCAGGGGATATTCTGAATTTTGCAATATAAAAGACTTGCCTAATTTCCTTTTATTAGTTTTGTAGACATAACTGCAAAATTAACAAACCATGAAATTCAACACCACACCAAACAGTAACAGACAGATGCCTGACTTTGCAGTTGCTAGAGCAAAAACCAACGAATATATTTCAAGAATTGGAAGAGAGTTCATTTTGCTTCTTTTGAAAATTCAGACATTTGCATGCTTTATACATACCCGTTTAGAAAAGATTCATTTTAAAGGTACACTCTAGATAACTGGTGCAATATAAGAAACATTTCAAAACTCATTAGAGCATTGCCATCCTTTGTCAACTTGCAAATATAACTTGTAGACAATAGTGATAATCACAAATAGTTCACATGGAGTAAAAATTAAATACCATGTCTTTGTGTGTGTTATTGCAGATCTACTCACAAGGGCTGTAACTCTTTCAGATAAGATATTAAAATTACAAGCAAAATTTTATCTCTAATTAAAGTAATATTTTAATGGTTAATGGATTTTTTTCCTTCATACATTCACAGGATTACCAATATTAATTTTGTGGAGAATTATATTGCTGTATGTTAAAATTCTTTTGGAATGCTTAGATTTTGTGTAAAATAACTTTGAAATTATTGAGATGAAATTTAGTCTATTTATAGATAAACTACTAAAGTAAAAATAAAATCATACTCTTCGATAGAGGTATTCAATTCTTAAGGTCTTATCCTAAGGACAGAATCAGAAATGTACAAGAAGACTTATATACCAATATGGTCAGTTACATACTGGTGATATTTCTAATAGTGAAAAAGTGAAGATAAGCTAAATATCCAATGATAACAGAATGATTAAATACAATGTATCCATGTAAGGAACCATGCAACCATATGTATCTATGTATTAGGAGGGACTATTAAATTGCATGATGAAATTGCTTATAGAAATTGCTTATAGTATAATGAGGAATAAAATGACAACAACAACAATTTTTTTTAAATGTTATAAAATATCAGCTCCCACTCAAGTGCAAAATACAAATACATAAACACACACATGAAATTTGTGACTGGTATATAAGTAAAGCAAAATGTTAGTAATAGTTATTTCTGAGATGAGAACATAAGTAGGTCTTTTATCTCCCTCTTTGCATATTCCTAGTTCTTAAAATTTTCTATCATAAACATCAGCAAAAACACAATACTTCCTCCTGTTTTAATGGTAGAACATAGTTCAACCTCTCAATGACCTGTAAAGTATTTAATATTATGTGAATTCAGTTTATGTGAAGTATGTAATTGACATCATGAGAACAGTAGATCTATAAAGTCTTGACTTAGAAATTAACAGATCACACAATTTTTTATATAATGATCAGGCAGGCATAAAGTTTCAGAATACTGAAATAGTCTCAATCAAATTCAATACAATCATGCAAATATCAATTTCTTGATAATATGCTAGAGGTAGGAATTCAGCAGTTATTACAAATAAAGAAAAAAGAAAAATAGGTACATTCCTTACCATCATAGGTAATGAACTATGGTAAGGATTTTTTAAATTGGTTATTAAAAATATTTTCAAATACTCAAAGTATTATCAAATAGTTCAAGTACAGGAGAACTCATAACAAGTATACCAACCCATACATGAAAAGAAGGATCTAATTTGTGAAGGCTTCTCAGAGAAAAAATGTTTGAGCTGAGACATGAAGGATAAACAGAATAGATAATAAAAGAACATTTTGAACAGACTATAACTTTAGCTAAGAGGCAAAACTGGAATAATGAGCATTTAAAGAACTGTAAAATCCCAACATTAGAATGGAGATGACATTAACAGAGTAAGCTGAGGTGCTCCTGGAAAGCTAGGGTCTTCTGCCACCTGAGGCAAGTGGTCTTTTACTGTGGAGACAAGGGGAAGCAAGTGTCTTAGTAAAGAAACGGCATTATCACATTTTTAAATGGTTATTCTCTGCTCTGGAGAGACCAGACTGTAGGAGGAGGCTCAGCAAATGGATGTTAGAAGATTACCAATAAATTGAGAATGATGTTAACCCGGATAATAGTTGTGGCAATAAAGATGGACTGTAGTAGACAGCTTTGTGAGATCTGGGGCTGAAGTAGTAGGAAAAATCATACATGACTCACAGGTTTCAAGCTTGAGCAACTGGGTGAATGATGATGGTATTTATTTAAACTGAACTTTGGATGTGGGGAAGATTTAGAAGAAGATACTAAAACCAGTTTGATGTTCAATTTCAAGTATCTTTGTGATATGTAAGTGGAGATTTTGAGTAGGTGGTTTGATATTTACAGATGGAGCTCAGAAAACAATCTAGACTTGGAATTTTGTATTACTGGAGGTGGTCAGACAAATTTCTCACTATGGATCTGGACATCTTTTATCACTTGCCATTCAAATAATGATTTTTCTTTTTGTCCTTGGGGAAAATATATGATTAATAAATTATGAGTATTAAGTAAAATACACAAATATCTGTGTTTCTTTCAAATATTACTACAAAGGGAATAATAATAATAATGTTAAAGTTCTGGAGTAAAGATTTTCATACATATACCTATATGTGTATATGTAATATACATATATATATATACACATATATGTGTGTATATATATATAATTAGAAGTAGAGTATAATGTTCCACTTAATTTTCTATATGAGATAGGTAGATTGTTATAGGATGTCACCAATAAATTCATTCCAAATATTAATAGAAATATGCAATGCCTGGAGACTGCCTTTTCTGTCTCAAGGATTAAGACAAAAATGGATCAAAACACTATTCAATTTGAAACAGGTTCCCAGCCTTACCTTCAGACCTTGTCTATTAGTTACAACTAAATCCCTCTTTGTTAACTCATTTATTAAAATTAGCTCAGATAGTTGACTGCCAAGAATATTTGAAGATCTCTCCTTTGGTAGAGGGCTGATAGCAGTACTGATAATATCTAAATGTTGCTTACCATTTCACTGAAGACAAGTGTTCTGTTTAAAACACAACAGACAGAGACCCATCTTTGGAATCCTGAAACATCCTTTACATTATGCCTAAAGCAAACAATGTAGGTTCTGTGTATTTATTATTACTTTTTCCAAGAAACCTTAAGAGTTCTAATTGCATTACCTGAGGCCATAAATGTATTAGAATATTCTTCTGTGAATTACAAGTTGGTTAAATATAAATTTCTTGAGACATAACTTTATCCCTCAAAAACATATAGACATGGCTCCACTATATCCTAGCTTTACATGTAGTTGTAGCAAAGTCTGAGGTCAACCCATGTCATGGGCATGCTTATTTTTGCCTTGATAGCTTTTGTTCTGTCTCAATATTTCAAAGGCCTGTAATTTCACTTGAATATGTCTTCATATTGCTGATTTTCTATGTATGTTTCTCCAGAAACATTGTACTTCCTTTCTATCAACAGATTTTTTTTCTTCTATCATCACATATAAATTAAAAAAAGAAAGAAAAGTAAAAAACTTTCCCCTATTTTGGTTCTGATTCTGTCTATCATCTATATCTATCCATAATCTATCTTTTTCTTCCTTACTTTTGTTACATGAGTTACTGTGATATTTTGTCTTTTTCATCACCATCCCCCCACTATACTTTAATTCTTGTCAGCTACATGACTTTCCTCTCCATAGTCTATATGTTTATTTCAAATTCTTTCTTCATGCCATTGATTCATTACCAGGTTTGTTTCTATTCTTCCTTTTCTCCTCTTTATTTTCCTTTATTTCTAAGTCCCATGATAGGTTTACTTCAGTTTAACTATCCCTCAACTTGGATCTTAATCTTTTATATCACATTTCATAGTCCTTAAATAATCTAATATTTCTCCTTTTTGACCTTTAATGATTCTGAGAAAGTATGAAACATTTATTGTTGAAAATTATGTGTTTCTCTCTGTAAAATGTATTATTCATCTGTCTTTTCTATATTTTATATTACTTTTTACTTTTTAACTCTTGCAGTGTTTCTGTGTGGTCACTATTTTTTTCTGGTTATTTTTTTAAAGCAGAGAGAATAGGTATGTTTTTAATTTAATTCAATTTTGTTTCTCCCCAAATATATCATTGGTACAGTCTCTTTCTTGCTTTTACTGCCATAACATATAGTTATTTATACAATTACAGTTGGTACTTGAACAATGTAGGATTTGGGGTGCCTGTCTTCCATGTGGGGGAAAATTCACATATAATTTATAGTCTGCCCTCCATATCTGAGGTTCCTCTGTATCTATGGTTCAGCATTTACAGAGTCAACCAACCATAGATCATGTAGTACTGTTGTATTTACTATTACAAAAAGTCTGCATGTAAGTGGACCCATGCAGTTCAAATCTTGTTGTTCAATGGTCAACTGTACTTCTAAACATGAGTTTGAAGACTGTGGGCTGATGGTCTTTATCCTGGGCATCTGGTTTCATATCTGGTAGCATTATGCTGTCTCACCTATCCACCAATTCACAAAGCAACCCATGTTCTTATGCCTAAAAATCAAACCTTTTAAATATCTTGTTAATTGAAAATCACTATGGATCAGTCCCACAGTTCTCAAACACATGTGATCACAATATTACAGGGTATTAATGAGACACAAATTGGAATTCATGAACTATACTGTGTCTTTTATTTAAATACTGTTCAGTCAGAAACTTTGATGCAAAATCAAGTCCATTTCTATATATGTTATTTTTATCCAAACATAACATAAAGTACTGTTTCAAATCGTATTGATATATTTGAGCAAAAGAGCAAAGAATATGAACTGTAAATTCTACTATGTTAGGATGTAATTAATAAAGCCATGCCAAATATCAATGACTATGCAATCTCTGGTAACTGACATCCTGATAGTTTTGTGTCTGAAATTTTTCACATTTACTTTGCAACACTAAAAATTTGCTTGTTGATTAATCATATATGATGATATATCATTTTGTTTAAAGGTATTTTCCATCATAGATCCATGATTAATTAATTTGTATAATGTGTAAGTTTCATGTATACAATAGTAAAGGTAGTGTACAATGAAAATATAAGAAATAATGATATTATTTTTAATACTATCTGCACAATACTCTGAAATGATCTTTATATTTTTGCTCATTTAATCATTGCAACATAACAAATATAGGGGTATGATCATTCTGCCTGTTTAGAGTTAACTGAAATTTAGAGGCACTAAATAACCTGCCCAAGTCACAGTAATAAAATTAGAATTAGAAGACAGTCTGACCTAAGAGACAATATTCTTTATCACGATATATTAATTTGCTATACTGCTTTTTTATTCTTCCCTCCCTCTCTTCTTTCTTCCCTCTCTCCCTCCCTCCCCCCCTTCCTTCCTTTCTCCCTTTCTCTTCTCCCTCATCTCGGTCTTTCTGTTTTGTTAATGACCAAATAAAACTTTGAAATATTTCTACTACTCCTTATCCCTTTCTACCACACTGTGATAAACATCTCTGTCTGGATTTCACATTTTATCTGTACTCAAATACTGATACATATGTATATGCATATGTGTATATGTATATATTATATGTACATCTATTATATCTTAACGTCCCCATGGACTTTTAGTATTGTTTTAAAAAGTGTATTATTTCATTTCTTTTTATGGCTGAGTAATATTCCATTGTATATGTGTGCCACATCTTCTTTATCCATTCATCTTAACACATATATATGGAATCTAAAAACAAAAACAAAAGAATCGTTCTGAAGAACGTAGAGGCAGGACAGGAATAAAGGCGCAGATGTAGAGAATGGACTTGAGGACACAGGGAGGGGAAAGGGTAAGCTGGGATGAAGTGAGAGAGCAGCATGAACATATATACACTACCAAATGTAAAATAGATAGCTAGTGGGAAGCAGCTGCATAGCACAGGGAGATCACCTCAGTGCTTTGTGACCACCTAGAGGGGTGGGATAGGGAGGGTGGGAGGGAGACACAAGAGGGAGGAGATATGGGGATGTATGTATATGTATAGCTGATTCACTTTGTTATAAAGCACAAACTAACACACCATTGTAAAGCAATTATACTCCAATAAAGATGTTAAAAAAATTAAAAAATAAAAACATAAAAAAAGATTTTAAAAAAAGTATATTATGCCAGAAAAAACAATTAGAAAATGATAGATAAATAACAATTCCATTAAAATGAAAAAAAAACTTAGCTACTAGAATGAATTACATGGTATATACGGTTGCTCATTGAATAGGTGATATACATCAATGTTATGGTTATTTGTTAATGCCATCACACTTCTTAGACCAAAATATCATGCATGCATTCACTCAATGGGATAGCAAATAAAACTTCCTGGCATTATCAAGAATGGCATATTGTCATTTATTACAGAAGTCTTACAATCAAAGGTATAGGATTAGATCTACATATGTGTTTATCATGTTTACAGTTGTATATAATTTATTTAGTAATTTAAAAAAATTACTAAAGATATTTTTGTAGGGCAATTAGTAACATTTCCAATAATACATTTTCAGAGATATTTGATTAGTTGCAACATTAATGAGTGATTGCTTTACAGAGAAAAGCAATCAGGTAATCTGTCCTCACAGGTATAAAATTAATGTTTTTCATAAAAATTTGAAAATACTACTTTCTCTGTGGTTAGGACATCTTTTACATGAGTGGTATTGATCATCTCAAATATACCAAAATTTATGAGTATTTCTCCTTAGGCAAATCATTTTCCCCTGAGTTGGAAAGAGGTTAGCATTTAAAATATTAAGAAATACGTGATGGAATTGTAACATCTTGAAATGATATCGATTTATTACATCATTGAGGTTTCCCTGATTAAGAAGAACAATTAAATTGGATAAAAAATACCTGACCTCCTCTTTTCAAAAGAAGGGACACTCTCTCCAATGTGAGTGTTCCTAAATAAAATATTTGTAGAAGGTCAAGTGGAACATTAATTCTGTAAGTTATGATCAGTTTTGAACTATGCTTCAGAGATGATCACTTAATTCTAGCACTTACAAAATAAATGTTCATATAATCTTATCACACAGGAAAGTAGTGAACACTATAAGGTTCTTGAGAAGAATGCAACCAAAAGGAAAATAATTTAGATTTTAATCTGAGTTCTTAAACAGAATATCCAATCAGCTAAAATTGGATGAGTTGTCAATATATTAACAAATATAACATTTGAATTGTAACTTGAAAAAACAAACAGCTCTCCAACAATTGGACTATAGCTTTCAAACAGTAATTTAGGTTCTAGAATAATAACATTTATTGCTAGCTGTCATGAATAACTAGAATTATATGCAATCTAGCTAGTATTGGCAGCAAAAATGAACCCATATTAAGCACAATTCCTGTAGGAGTGTCTGCATATTTATTATTAGTGTATTTATTTTAAGAAAGATTTTTAAATGTGATGTATCTTTTTAAAATTTCAGATGATAATAGTTAAAATGGATAATGATAAGACTGACAATTTTTAGATAACTTTTCAAGGTAAAAATGTTATTATATTTTCTCATCACAAAATATGAATATCTACAAGTACATCTTGAAAGAGTGGTTAGAGTGTTGTCATGGAAACATTGTTCCTATGCTACCATTCCATGAGGTCATGGCAAAATTTCGCAGACTCTGCTCACAATAACCTCAGTATTATGCAATAATGCCGTTGATGGGATGCACCTCTCTTTGTACCATGTATATTGAAATTGGTATGCAATCCTTTAATTTCCATCTAAAAGTGAAAAAAAATACAATCTATATAAATTGACAGTAAGACATTTTTAATTCACATAATAGAATACCTACTGATAAAGAATCTGGATTATAACAAAGGTTTATTTTTTAGTCATTAATTTATGTTTTGTAGGAAGATACTTAAAGCTACTGCAAAATTTGCAATAATATTTTGAGATGGCCATGATTCATGGTAGAATTTAAATCTGAGTGATGTACATTAACAACCATTAAAATTAACTTCCATTATAATGGGCTTAACTTACTGATTATTTTCCAGATCGTTTAACACTGAACTTGTTCTCATCTCTTGGTCTTAGTAAGCAATTTTGTGTATTTTGAACAGTCATTGAGTAAATTAAACAAGCACTTATTAATTTTCTATTATGGATAATCTTTGGGTATGAAAATCAAGTAAATAATCATTACAGTAGCATCAATAAGTTATGTGTAATTCGTAATGGGTGGACAGGGAATAATAACAACAGCTAATCTATATTATTTGTCCTATTACAGGCACTTTGATTAGAACTTGCAAGTCTCTGTTGAATTCTATGAGACTTTATTCCTATTTTATAAACTAGGAAATCCAGGCTCAGAAAGATTATGTAATTTGCCTAATATTGCAAAATTATTAAGTGATGAATATGAAACTAGAACACCAATTTATCTGACATTAAAAACAATTTTCATAGCATTAATATATACTGCTTCTCAGAGCAATGGACTCTGGCTATTATAGTTGAGTCTAGCTTCAAACAAGATACAAACATTAATTTAGGTTTTAAAAGATTAGTAAGAATTCATCAGGCAAAAGAAAAAATTATGAGCAGTAGAATCAAACATGTTGATTATCCTGAGATTGTTTTGATTATTGTTCCACATAAATCCTTATGATAACCATTCTCTTCCTGACTTCTTAACTGAGTGATCTACATTTCTTGCAGAGTAAAAAGTTACCACTAGAAAAAGTGAAATTTTTCCTCATTAACATAGAAGTATTTAAAAAGCTGATCTACCTTTGCTTTCTTGTCTTTATATTTGTCTTTTCCTCACCCCCTTCCCTTTTGTTTCTTCCTTAAATCTTTTCCTCATCCATAAGACAAGAGAAGCAAACGGCCGGAAAAAGAGTCATTAATGTGAGCTGAGGTGGATCCCATGCTTAAGAGACCATTCATTGAAGCTAGGTACACTAGAGAGTCAGAAGGAAACAAACAAACAAACAAACAAAAGTGAAGATCATGATGAATATGGAGAATGGAAGTAACAGAAGTAAGAGATTGGGAGAGTAAGAAGGATAAGATGTTGTGATTTTTTTTAAAAAGGGATAGTTGTGTAGGGAGAAATAACAGCTATTATAAAGTTTAACAAAGACAGAAGTTTATATTGTTAAAAATTTAAATTAATCTTTACAGATTTCTTTATGGATCTATATCATACATATTGTTATATGGATATGCAGTATACATGTGTGATATACTGGACTGTATGTGTGATATATATTGGATATATATATATATATAATTGGATATATAGGGTATGTGTTGATATATTGTATGTATAATTATACATATAGGGTATATATATTACATAATTGTAAATATATATTGTATATATAATCAAATCGATCTGCCAGTTGTAATAGAGCAGAATGGTATGAACCTCTGTAGAATCAAAATATATGAGTTTGAATATTAACAACTTTTTAGCTATTTGATTTGGGGTGTTATTTAAATTCTTATTGCTTCAGTTTTTATACCTCTAGAAGTGCTATAACAGCTTACATAAACAATGTATTTATATTAAAAAAATAAAGCATATAGTTTCTATTACAGTCCTTAGACATAGTTATCTTTCAACAAATCTCACTTAAATTTTAACTAAGTATATATGGACGTACTGCCATCTTTACACCTTAGGCTAATGAAATTTAACATACTGTAAGCTAAAAGTTTAAAAATCCATTTAAAATCTGATTCCCTGAGGTTTTCTCTGATTAAAACATTCGGTTGCCCTCTATTTGATATAATAATTCTTGATTGAAACTCTTGGACTTAACTGCTTAAGATATAGTGTGACTCGTTAGGTTTTAGGAGTTCCTCAGTTCATGTATGTTAATTAACTTCCATAAGAAATCAGGTAGTTTTGCTTTTGCATAAGGTTAAAAATGCCACAATTGAAGATCATTCCTATCCTTAAAAAGTGGGAAACCCTTCAAAATCATAATTTTTTAAGCCCATGAGAGACTAAAGTCACAAGTTGACTAGGTGAACTGAATTCCAAACGATGACAAGCTCCTTGCAGAAAAGAGACATGCAAACTGTTTCACTGGGAAAATCATGGGATGAAGAAGTAATTACCATAAAGGTTTGTAAGAAGAAAATAACTACAATTTAGCAAGTTCTTAAGGGCTAAATGGACTGATGTGATACTTTAGAATCTCTGGAAGCCCCAAACTGAAGAGGAGTCTGACCCAATTGCCATCATTTGCCCTTACTGGTCCACAGAGAAGTGATCATGAGAAATATCAGGATATGATATTCGAAAGAGCTCTTCTGGGTGGTGCTAATATGCAGGGCCTGCTAAGATTTGATATGGATAGGAGTACCCAACAAAGTTCATCAGTGCTCTGAAACTTGCAAGACAACAAAGTGGTAATTAGTTGATTTCCTCATGTCCCCAAGACCATTTTCTGGCAAGAAAGTCTTCTTCTGCTTCAAGAGAAGCAAGCCTTTATTCCACACTGAACAATTAGCAATTGTAATCATGTTTTAGTCACGTGGACTTGACCTTCATTGTTGAACAAAAAGAGCATGGAAAAACAAGAAATAGAGCTGCTAAAATCACTTGCAACCTAAGCTGATTCCCCAAATCCATCAATACAATTATCTCTACCATTCTCCAGTTTAGGAATAGTTTCTATGCAGTGGTAACAACTAGGGAGAATAGATGAGGCAACTTGGATTCATGAGCAGCTGGTTTATTTACATTGCCAAGAATATTCAGCTCTGGAGATATCATAAGTCATTGGAACCCAAGAAGTTCCAGAGCTCCTATACTCAACACAATCTCATTTAGTTACAAGTCACATTGAAATTGTTCACATCACATTCTTTGTGCAGGAACAATAACACACTCCTTCCAATCAAATTCCTGTTCTAATCTTTCATAGGAGAATCTATCTAGATCATGTGGCTTTCTACCTCTAATTACTGTTTAACTCATTTGCATGTGGATTTTTGCAATAAAATATTGTAAATAAGAAAAAAGAGTCACATAAATGGTTCAAAAGGGAGTTGTATGCAATGCACTTGATGTGCCATTTGGTTGATTCCATTTTTCTTCTTGGCTTAAATCTCTGTCATGGATATGTGATTTTCAAATTGCACAGTCTCTTTCTCCATAACTTGACAGATTCTTTAAAAAAAACTCCAACAAATTCCCCTATTTGACATATTCCAGTTTTATTAAGTAAACCTAAAATATATTACCTACTTCCAATATAATAGATTTCCCTTCTTATCATACTATTCTTCACTTATATGTAGGTGCTGGTCTCATTTGTTCAGCGTAATGATTAAGAGAGATTTCTCTGGAATCAGATGTATAAGTTCAAATCTAGACTATGCCACATTTTGTCAAGTGTCCTTGGGCAGGTCATTGAACCTCTTTTTTGCCTCAAAATGTTAATCTGTAACATACAGGTTAATTAGTATCTATCATACAGGAGTGTTGTGATAACAAAATTAATTTATTGATGAGAAGCATTTAAAATAATCCTCACACTTAATAGCCACTCAAAGTTAGCTACTTAAAAGTAATTATTTAAAAACGGTTTTCAGGTAAACAGTGTGAGTTCCAAATAAAGTATGGTTACTTCTGTAGAATTATGAAAAATGAATTCACTGAAATATTCAAAATGAAAAAGAATAATAAAATACAATTCTTTTTAAAAATATATTTGACACCTAATGTAAACTTATAATTAATCATTTTGGTTATTTTATTTAGTTTTTTTTCTGTTTTTTTTAGAAACTTGGTGTTATTTGAATAAAAATTAAGATTTAATCAATCCGACTTTTCTATGATAACCTTTCAGTAATTTTCTTAACCTCTTTTTAGCTTAGTTTCTTCATTATATAATAAGGATAATAGAAGTTTCTATATCAAGTAATCATTGGGGGGTTGATAATTTAATATACGTAGAAAATTAATAAATATTACTCTTTAAAAGAGGAGGAGTTAAAAGAGAAACATCGACAATTTCATATGATTCAACCCAATACTTACTGTCCTATATACTCTTACTCCAAATTCACTCACTAAATTTGGACATTTTTGTTGTGGTGGTAGTCATTATAAAACAAAACAAAACAAAAAACATTATAAAGCAAAACAAAACAAAACTCATTCAATAAATGATTATGAAATTGAACTTAATTTTAGGCTACTCTGTTATGATCTCTTCAGTGCCTTTACCTGTTCAGGTTAATTAATTGGTATACGGTCTATAGCAGTAAGTCACACTGAAAGAATGAAGGTATTTACTGTCTGGCAAGTACCTCCTCTGTGCCTGATGACCTTCGCATGACAATAATGTTATTATGAATAATAATGACTAATATTTATTGAGCATTGACTATATGCCAGGCACCATGTTAAGATGGTCACATGCATTTAATACTCTAAACAATCCTATGAAGCACTTATTTTTTTAATCTTATTCAGCTATATCTAATCCTCAGTAAAATTCCAGAAGCTGTGACTTGTTTTTTGTTTTTGTTTTTTTAAATTATTTTATTATAGTATAGTTCATTTACAATGTTGTATTAATTTCTACAGTACAGCAAAGTGATTCAGTTATACATACATATATATTCTTTTTTAATATACATTCTTTTTCATATTCTTTTGCATTATGGTTCATCAGAGGAAATTGAATATAGTTCCCTGTGCTATATATACAGTAGAACCTTGCTGTTTATCAGTTCTGTATGTAATAGTTTGCATCTGCTAATCGCAAACTCCCAACCCCCACCAACTTGGCAACCACAAGTCCATTCTCTATGTCTGTCAGTCTGTTTCTGTTTCATAGAAAAGTTCATTTGTGTCATATTTTAGATTGCACGTATAAGTTATATGGTATTTGTCTTTCTCTTTCTGACTTACTTCAGATAATCTCTAGGTTCACCCATGTTACTGCAAATGGCATTATTTCATTCTCTTTTTATGGCTGAGTAGTATTCCATTGTATATATGTGCCACATCTTCTTTATCCATTCATCTGTTGATGGACATTTAGGTTGTTTCCATGTCTTGGCTATTGTAAATAATGCTGCAATGAACATTGGGATGCATGTATCTTTTTGAATTATAGTTTTCTCCAGATATATGCCCAAGAGTGGGATTGCAGGATCATATGGAAGCTCTATTTTCAGTTTTTGAGGAACCTCCATACTATTTTCCATAGTGGCTGCACCAATTTACGTTCCCACCAACAGTGTAGATGGATTCGCTTCTTACCACACCCTCTTTGCGTTTGTTATTTGTCAACTTTTAATGATGGCCATTCTGACCAGTGTGAGGTGATTCCTCATTGCAGTTTTGATTTGCATTTCTCTAATAATTAGTGATGTTGAGCATCTTTTCATGTGCCCATTGGCCATCTCTATATGTTCTTGGGAGAAATGTCTATTTAGGTCTTCTGCCCATTTTTCAATTGGGTTGTTTGTTTTTTTGTTATTGAGTTGTATGAGCTGTCTGTATATTTTAGAAATCAAGCTTTTGTCAGTCGCATCATTTGCACATTTTTTCTCCCAGTTTGTAGGTTTTTTTGTTTTGTTTATGGTTTCCTTTGCGTACAGGAGTTTGTAAGTTTGATTAGGTCCCATTTGTTTATTTTTGCTTTTATTTCTATTGCCTTGGGAGACTGACCTAAGAAAACAGTGGTACAATTTATGTCAGAGAATGTTTTGCCTATGTTCTCTTCTAAGAGTTTTATGGTGTCATGTCTTATATTTAAGTCTTTAAGCCATTTTCAGTTTATTGTTGTGTATGGTATGAGAGTGTGTTCTAATTTCATTGATTTACATGCGGCTGTCCAACTTTCCCAACACCACTTGCTGAAGAGACTGTCTTTTCTCCATTGTATATTCTTATCTCCTTTGTAGAAGATTAATTGACTGTAGGTATGTGGGTTTATTTCTGGGCTCTCTATTCTGTTCCATTGATCCACATGTCTGTTTTTAATGCCAATACCATGCTCTTTTGAATACTGTAGCTTTGTAGTATTAGGAAGCAATTATTTTATTGTTTCTCAGTATACAAAATAAATAAAATTTATTTTGTTTCCCCAAATATAAAGCTCATAGTGCTTTGTCCAAGATCACAGAGGTATAAGCTGGAAAAGCTGGAAAAGCTGGAATTCAAATCCTAGATTATCTGACCAAGTGGCTATACTCTTAATCACATATATACTGCCTCCATAAAATGGAAGGTAGACATTATCCTTCCATTTCAATAGGGAACCTGAAGGTGAAGTGGTTAATTTCCTGTGGTACATTTTTTGTAATCTGAAAATGCATGTAAAGTATATTTAGCTAGCACATCTAGCATATCGTAGGTGATCAGCACATGCTGATATCATTTTTAATATTATCATTATTTAAGGAATTTAACCAGTTTTGGAAAAGCTAGGGCTTCAGCCCAGGACTGCATTCCAAATGCATTTATAATTGCTGGCACAAAAAGGACAAACATGTATTCAATGTTCCAGTGCCTACAGTGCTGTAGATTAAAACTGATTCAGCCTTCCTGGTTATGTCAACAAGAAAAGACAATCTCACTTTTATTTGGCGTTAATTTTTTGTACATATAAGGAAAAAATTTAAAGAGTCACTTTTTAAAGACACTTTCCTCTTAGACTTTATTTACATCTGTGTTACTAAACAATCCTATTATTCCAGGTTGTAGCTTTTTTTTTTTTTTTTTCTTTTGCGGTATGCAGGCCTCTCACTGTTGTGGCCTCTCCCGTTGCGGAGCACAGGCTCTGGATGCGCAGGCTCAGTGGCCATGGCTCACGGGCCCAGCCGCTCCGCGGCATGAGGGATCTTCCCGGACCAGGGCACGAACCCGTGTCCCCTGCATCGGCAGGTGAACTCTCAACCACTGCGCCACCAGGGAAGCCCCAGGTTGTAGCTTTTAGCTTCCTTCCCAAGGTTCACATTGTTGATCATTGAATCAGAATATTTTCTTTTCTAATCACGCTCCAGTTACTCTTTACATCATCCTGGATTGTGCTCCAAGGAGATTTTAAGACTTGAGTATTAAACCTTAAGCATTATTAGCTTACAGCAAAAAAACTCAGATATTCATTTCTATCATTTAGCAGGTAGTGAAATAAGGACACTGGAATTTTGTGGTAGTAGTTTGTAGACTCATACATGTTATGATATTATTTTTAGGTCATAACCTCAAAATGATTCTCAGGAGAGAGCATGGCCTGATGGACAGAGGACAGATTTTGGCATTGGACAGACTTGGCACAAACACTTGCTTCCTCACATACTCATTGTGTGAGCTGTAAAATACTACTTTAATTTTGGCTCTTGGTGTCTCATTTTCCCAATCTAGTAAATGGGAATAATGAAATCTACCTTACATGTGTTGAGGATTAAGATAATATATGAAAAGTCATTCTATGAGTATTAGTCATTATAAATTCAAGTCATTTCTCAACACTACATCCATTGATATAATAACCTTTGGATTTTCAGCTTATTGTTTATGTTAATGAGTTTCATGTGAGAGTTTGGAGAAGGTTATTTTGATAGAAATAAAATTATCTGTTAGTATTTTATCAGTCAGTTAATGCTACTAATATTAGCAGAATTTTCTGTCAGTCATCATCATTACCACCATCATCATCATCAAATCTGACCACACCAGCTTAATGGAAAATCCATAATGATCCATAAATCTACACGAAGGACTAACTATGTAGAAGCTATTAATATTTTATTAGCAACATAGTTGCAGCTGTCTTTATAAAAAATTAATTTTAAGAGAAGATTTTGAAAGACTTTTCTCTGTTAAACAATTGAGGATATAGTTATTTTCATTCTTTAAAAATATGGCTTTTAACATCAGCTATGTCATTGAATTCAGAAAGGAACATTCAATCATGTTTAATGGAAATAACTTATTAAATATTGTAGAGAGATGACTTTGATGATACTTTCATTAATTGAAGGTTGCCATAACAACTGAAGCTCCACATTCACCACCTTATAGTTACAAAGGGAACTAGCTGTCCTATATCACCTTTATTATAATTCTTAACACTTGCACATGTGTGGCATGCCTAATTTATCTCAAAATTATATTGAGGTGAAAAGGACACGGTAAAAATGCAAATATGGAGACTTATGTCCATTTTGTTCGCACAGAGTATCACAACTTAACTCATTTTCTCTCATTTTCTTTCCCTGAATATGTTAGAATGTATTTATTGTTTTCAAACACATAATTGTGCAAGGCAATGCTCATCAAATAGGATCTTTACGAAATTTTCTAAATATGTTATTTATAAATTCCTTTTTATATAGTCGTAACTCTAAATATCAGACAGATCTTTTCATCTGATATAACATATGCACTAGGAGTAAGCCCCAAATACATGTTTGTTGAATGAATATCATATTAGAAAATAAATAAGAAATTTAATTAACAAACAAATACAAAGAGTTAATGTTATCTGTAGAGCAGCATGAAGTAGGGTTTCCAGGGAAGTGGTGGGTATGTAGCTCAGTCATCACCTTGCTGAGACCAAACATACGGTAAACCATAGAAATCCACATAGTTTCCACTCTGTAAAGTATATACTGAATCCAAATCCCCATTTGGATAAGCTGATTTAAAATTTAACTTCATGCCTTTCTGGGGTTCTTTCTCCTATCCTCAGGACTGGTAAATATGTTTGATTACACAAAAAATTAGCCAACATTTTCATGGAATGAGAAAATTTCTTTTGATTCTGTTTTAATATGGTCAAAGGTCCTTTTTTACCACCTGCTGTTAGCAACCCAGAGTTCTCCCATTACTGTACTATTCATTTATGTAGTTGAATTTTATTAATACTAAAAAATTCCTGGGTAGAAAGGCAAAGTTTTAATTAGTCATTTACATCTTTGTTCAAACATTTTAATAGGACCTACACTTCTCTGACCCACCTGACCTGCCTACCACACCTGAATATTTGAGCTCATTTTGCTCTGCCACCATAGCTTCAGACATAGTGGCTCTTTCTCATTTGTGAAAACATACTCTACTTTTTTTGCCTTGATTCTGTCTTGCATGCTCCTTCTTTGATTTGAAGTGTCCCCATCTCAGTGTGATAGAGGCTTTACACAGGCAGATATAGCCAAGAATATGGGGCTTCCTTCCCACAGCAACTTCCAGTCTAGGGGGATGGTTCTTGTGGGAGGGGCAGGTGACCAGCATGTCTCATCACTCTCACCCCCATGTTGCAGAAGCATTATTTTAAGAATGTACATCTGAGACATGTGGGCCTCCTACCCTCTACTCATCCTCCACTTGTAAGATGGAAGCTCTATCCTCGGTATGGCAGGCCAAGGACTTTGATGGGCTTTGATGGCCCTCAGCCTATCTGACTCTTGGGGTGGGAGTTCCAACCCAGGAGAGGCAAGCTGAGGAGATCAGGGACTGCCATCACCACTCAGTGCCTCACTAGTGAAGCAGAGTTGTCACCCTAAGAGACGAAGGCCCGAAAAAAAAAAAAAGTCCTTGATCCTGGGGTCAGGTATACCTGGCACTTTTATATAAGCAGTTCTTTTTTCTGTCTACTTGTTGCTTTCATAGTATCATTCAGCTCAGAACCACACAATCTGAATTTCAGAAGGAATGCCTCTCAGTTTTTTTCTAAAACTCTAACAATCTTCTTTATGTATTGCTCCTTCATCCTGTTGCCGTTTTCATTGCTGAAGGAAAAGAAGCTTTCTCATTTTCCTTCCAGATCCACGGATCCAGACTGTTAGATATAGTATAACATTTTCAATGAAAACAGAAAAAATTGTTTGAAGCACTTTACAAAGTACATGTTATATATTAAGCAATATTTAATTTTCTAGAATGGGTAGCGCAAAAATTCTGAGCACATTTATTGAAGTTAGAAGTCAAGTGTTTTTTTTCTTATTACATACTAATATGTTTAATTGTTAAAACTCAGTTTTAGTGTAATTTATTCTTTTAGTCTGCTCAGGCTGCCATAACCAATTGCCATAGACTAGTGGCTTTAAATAACAAATTTATTTCTCACAGCTCTAGAGGCTGGGAAAACCAAGTTCAAAATGCTGCAAATAGAAAAAAAAAAATGCTGCAAATAGGTTTCATCTGAGGCCTCTTCTCTTGGTTTGTACGTGGCTACCATCTTGCACTGTATTCATGTGATGTCTTTCTGCATGGGTAGAGAGATCTTCCTTCTTCCTGCTGTAAGACTACCTATCAGATTAGAGCTTCACTCTTATGACTTCATTTAACCTTAATTACCACTTAAAAAACATCTTCAAATACAATCACATTGGAGGGTTATGGTTTCAACCTAATTTGGTTGGCGGGGGGGGGGAACAATTTATTTCCTAGCATTTAAATTGGGCTTTTACTGTGAATATGTAGTGGAAGATACAGTCATTGCCCCAGTAGGAGTCTATTTTAATACTTCATATCCTTGAAAATGTTTTGTGGTGAGATTTCCTAGCCTGATGCAGTTTAATACTTGACCTTTCTTTCCTTTTAGGTTGGTTGTCAAATGGTCTATAACCTCTGCTATGGCTAATTTTATAGTCACTTTCATAGCAAAGTCATTATCATTTAGCAGTTTCTGAATGATTTTCCAAGGATATTTCACGTGTGAAACCTGTAAACATTCCAATATAATATTTGCTTCCAATTGCATTGTAGCATTTTCAAATATGCCTGCATAAAATAGATTGACAAAAACTGAATTTAATATAGAACTTCAATTTTTGCTTTGGAGAATAGATCACAAATGGAAGGAATCTAAAATATTTTCCAGATACTGGGGAGGAGGCTAAGGATATTATTAAAGTGACCTGGGCTAAAATATTTAACTTGATGCTAACGTAATTTACATGTGCAGAATGTCAAATGTTTTAATGATGATGATAAATTTAAGTTGAATTGTTACTGTTTTCCTCTAAACTACTTCAACTGATATTCACTGGAAATATCAACATGAAATTTTAGCAAACTCTTTCATTAAAAGAGTTTTATACCACTACTAGGAAATAGAAATAAAACTAAGCAATAAAAAGACAACATGGTAAAAAGATACAGGAGAGCAAACAGCTTCAGGATAATTGGGGGTTAAATAAATTTATAAATAAAGATAAAGATAAAAATTTACAAATAAAGATAATAAATCTATGGGGTTTTTTGTTTGTTTGTTTTGCGGTACGCGGGCCTCTCACTGCTGTGGCCGCTCCCATTGCAGAGCACAGGCTCCGGACGCGCAGGCTCAGCGGCCATGGCTCACAGGCCCAGCCGCTCCGCGGCATGTGGGATCTTCCCAGACTGGGGCACAAACCCGTGTCCCCTGCATTGGCAGACGGACTCAACCACTCTGCCACCAGGGAAGCCCTAAATCTATGTTTTCATCATTGTATTTAGCAAGCTTTTTTTGCATTAAAGATTGACTACATTGCTCAGATATTAAATAGCCACAACTGAAATATTTAGTATCTGTAAATTTGAGATTCTAATACTTAAGATTTTTTCCTTAACTAAATCCATTATCCTAATTAGGAAGTTACTATTTTTCAAGTGTGTTGTCTTAAATTACAAATATTTTTAAGGAGCTAATTAATGTTGCTTCTCTAAGATGAGTGACAGCTGTTTAGTTTTGCCATTTATTATATCAGAATGCATTCAGATTAACAAAAATAATCTATTTTAACTTTACTTCGCTATTACAACTTAAAACTATGTCCTCCATGACAACAGATCAAAATGCATATTTTAATGTTAGAAGTGGAAACATCTTCATGTGACTTGATATTTCAAAACTCTTTTTATACAGTCCTATTTTTAGTATTCGCAACTTGCTCTTTTTTATATTATTTCTTCTTAGTTTGTCTCATGAATATGACAAACATAAATAGAATTTGTTCTGTATTGGAATATTCAAAGAAATATAGATAGCCTGTTCTTATTAAAACAAATTGAAGGAAAAAAATTTCTGCTTACTCTAAATCATATGTCTCCAGAAGTTCCCTTTCATTTCAAAAGGTATAATTTCTTATTCTGACCTTCAAAGAAAGGGGGCATGAATTGGGACCTAACTGCTAACTACTTACATTTTTGTGGCCCACATTCTAGGTAAGTGTAGGAGGCCCATAAAATCTATTTTGAGACTTATATCCCTAATACCTGGACCTTAATAGAAACTGCTAACAGTTGATCCAGAATAAGGGAAAAACTTAAAGGAGAAGTAAAGGACTCACCCTCATATTTCTTCACATATGAAGAAGTCAGCAAGATTATAACAAAAGGAATGTAGTTTTTAAAGGGGAATTATCCCAAATCAAAATCCAAGCTGGCTATTCTGTAGATATTGATATATGGATTCAAAATTTATATGGAAAGGCTAGTTGTAGGTTTTTTTCCTTTCATCACTTTAAATATACAGTGCCACTCACTTCTGGCCTGTAAAGTTTCTGCTGAAGAGTCATCTAGGAGTTTTCTTGTTGCTTTTGCTTTGTTGCTTTTAAGATTCTCTCTTTATCTTTAATGTTTGCCACTTAAATTATAATGTATCTTTGTGTGAACCTCTTGGGTTTTTTTTTTTTTTTTTTTAGGCAACTGGTCAATATGGTTTTATTTCAATTTTTTTTTTTTTTTTTTTTTTTTGCGGTATGCAGGCCTCTCACTGTTGTGGCCTCTCCCGTTGCGGAGCATAGGCTCCGGACGCGCAGGTCCAGCGGCCATGGCTTACAGGCCTAGCCGCTCCGCGCCATGTGGGTTCTTCCCAGACCAGGCCACAAATCTGTGTCCCCTGCATCGGCAGGCAGACTCTCAACCACTGCACCACCAGGGAAGCCCTTTATTTCAGTTTTTACTAAAATTTTAAATATAATCACATAAAAAACATTTCCCAAAGTGAAAAATATTAGAAAGCTAATCAGTGTTATTAATCTTTCCACGCAAACAATCTCTTTTGCTGAGATAAGCAATACCAGTTCTGCAGCTGGGAATATGTATTTTGTTTGACTCTCTGGGCATCCTAGACCTGGATGGAGCTATTATTTCTTCCAATAAGGTATCTGCCCCTTTCTCTCTCTCTCTCTCTCTTCTTTTCCTCTAACTTCTATAATGCAAATGTTAGTACACTTGATTTTGTCCCAGAGGTTTTTTTAAACTATCCTCACTTTTTTAAAATTCTTTTTTCTATTCAGTTTGGGTGATTTTTACTACTCTGTCTTCTAGGTCACTGATATGTTCCTCTATATCATGTAATCTACTGTTGATACCTTCTAGTGTATTTTTTATTTCAGTTATTATATTCTTCAGCTCTGTTTGGTTCTTCTTTATGTTTTCTAACTCTTTGTTAAAATTCTCACTGTGTTCATCTATTCTTATTCCAAGTTCATTGAGCACTTTATCATCATTACTTTTAACTAATAGGTAGATTGAGTATCTCTAATTTATTTAGTTCTCCTTCTGGGTTTGCACTTTGTTTCTTTGTTTGAAGCATATTCCTCTGTCTCCTCATTTTGCCTAATTATCTGTGCTTATTTGTATGTATGAGGTAGGTGGGTTATGCCACCTGATCTTGGAGAAGTGACCTTGCATAGAAGACATACTATGGAACCCAGCAGCATACTCACCTCTGGTCACTAGAACTGTGTGCTCTAGAGGTGCCCCCCATGTGCACTGCATACACCCTTCTGTTGTGGGCATTTTAGTAGGTGTGACTCATCCCTGGTTGGCTACGAAATCTTAACTCTTATGGTGGCTATGGGCCTGCTGAAGGGTGGGGTAGTCTTCCTCCAAAGTTGGCTGTGTGGCCTGGTGGTGTTTGGCTGCTATGAGCCTGCTGGTACAGGGGACAGGCTCCCTGCATGGCTGGCAGCGTGGCCTGGAGGCATGCACCTGCTGTGGTCCAGATGGTGGGTGGGGCAAGCCCTTGGCATCAGTAGGCTGGAAGGAGGATTCCAAAATAGCACTTACCAGCACCCATGTCATCAAGGTGGATTGAGCTCCTCAAAATGGCTGCCACCAGTGACTCCATCTCCAGGGGGAGTCCTAGTTGCCTCCTGCCTCTCCATGAGGCTCTCCAAGGTCAGCAGGTGGGCTTCACCTACACTCCTTTCAATCTATTACCTCTACCCTGGGTCTCAGAACATGTGGCACCCTTTAAGAGCGGAGTCTCTTTCCTATAACCCGCCAGCTCTCCTAAATGTAAGCCCCACTGGTTTTCAAAGATGGAAGTTCTGGGGGCTCATCTTCCCAATGCAGGACCCCCAGGCTGGGGAGCCCAATGTGGGGCTCAGAGCCCTCTTTCCTTGGGGAGGACCTCTGCAGTTGTGATGCTTCTTCCTTCTGTGGGTTGCCAATTCTGGGTGTGGGTTCAACTGTACCATGTCTCTGCCCCTCTTACCTGTCTCACTGTGACTCCTTTATATCTTTGGTTACAGAAAATCTGTTCTACTAATCTTAGGATTCTTCTCTTAAATAGTTGCTCTGTAAGCAATTGTAATTTTGGTGTGCCCCTGGGAGGAGGTGAGTTCAGGGTCTTGTACTCTACCATCCTGACCCGCAAAAGCATGTTAATATGTTATTTAAGTTGCCTATACCTTTCATGATTTGTTTTTATCTCCCTGTATCTTGATAGAGGCATATTAAATATTTTATTTACAATTGTGGATTTACCAACTCACCCATGTGATTTGGTTTAATTTTTCCAGTTTTATTGAGATATAATTGACATATAACTTCACTAATCTTCAGGGAAATGCAAAATAAAAACCGTAATGAGATTTCACCTCACACCTGTTAGAATCATTATTATCAAAAAGAGAAGAGATTAACAGGTGTAAGCTGTTAATCCTTGTGCACTCTTGATGGGAATGTAAATTGATACCATCATTATGGAAAACAGTAAGGAGGTTCCTGAAAAATTAAAAATAGAACTACCAGATGATCCAATATTCCCACTTCTGGGTATTTATCTGAAGGAAATGAAATCACTATCTCAAAAAGATATCTGCATCCCCCATGTTCATTGCAGCATTATTTACAATAGCCAAGACATGGAAACAACTAAAATAAATGACCATCAAAGGATAAATGGGTAAAGAAATTGTGATATATATTTCCCTGATGATTAGTGATGTTAACCACATTTTCATATACTGTTTCTCTCTTTTAATTGTGTCTCTCTTTAATTATTTCTTTCTTTCACATGCAAAAATATTTGTAGCAAATTTTTGGTAAGATTGGGAAGGAAGAAAGGAATATGGGACTTAGGGTGCAGTAACGTCTTTCCAATTGATGGAACTATGTACTATTGTGTTCTAAACAAAAAAGGATGCTGTCACATGATAAAGATTTCAACTGTAGTAAGAGAAGATTTTATGTTGTGGTAATTTCTATATCGGATCTGAATGTGTTTTCTTTATACAGCAACCTGTGAACAATCCTGCTACCTATTACTTCATACTCACAGGAAGATGGTAGACAGGGACAGAATAGCCACAGCAATCACTCTAATTTATGGGAAATAGGGCAATTCTGAAATCCTCCTACTAGGAAAATACTATGAATGCTGCAATCCTGTGGAAGAAGAATGTTCCTTGATTCTACCCAACTTTTGTCTTCTGCACTGCTTTGTTCATTTTACTCCATGATTTCTCTGGGAGACCTTCTTTTTCTATTAACTTTCTAAAACTCAGGATGAAGTGTACCTTGGGTACATATACTCCTTGAATGGTTTGCATATTTTTAAGATGCTTCTTCCTGAAGGAGATTGGATGTCCACAGTTCTAAGTCTCAAACAGTCACAACCGTAACTAGCTTGTGGTTTCTTGGAGGTACAACTCTCACACAAACATTGTACAGTTTGTATCTGTTTGATTCCTGGCATCTCCAGTTTTCCAGGAACCACTCTCACTATTGTTTTCACATTTTAGTTTGTGAATATGTTATATTTTTTCTATTTTTTTTCCCTGTCGTTTTATTCTTTCTCAATTTAAACCAGACTACCTTAAAGCTGTTGTGATTCCTTGGGAAAGGCTTGATCAGGCATTTGCTCTGAAATATTTTATTCATCTAAAAGATTTAACAGATATCACACTTTTAGTCTGATATTAGCCCTGATTCAAATTTACTCGCTTAAAATGTTACTGGATGTTTATCTCTCGAAGATTTTCTCAATTTTTTTTCCTTTGGTGGGGGTGGACTTAGGGGTCTCAAATCAATTGGCTTTTATGACTTTGAAAAGCCCTAGATTGCTCAAATTTTCTATTTCATTTCATTTCTTCTTTCAAACCTAACGATTCTTTCCTTGACTTACTTTTATCCCTCAAACACCTCTCCAAATATAGCCAACAATAAAAATATTACTTATATTTGGTTTACTGAACTCTTTTGCTATAGCCACAGGTTCAGAAGGGAAAATTTCAGACTTCCAAATTTTCTCAAGTAACAGTTTTATTAAATATTTTGCCCTGATTGCCAGTTTTCCAGAATGTTTCTTCATCATCTATTTTCCTAAAGTATAATTTTCCTAATGATAACTCTTATTTCTTAAACAGTTACTTTATTCAAATTATTTGATTTTTCTTTACAAGAAAACAATGTATAATATATATTTAAAGGATTTATTTAATAATTGCTGAATTTAAAGTTGGTACATTACACAGAAATGATTATTTATGAAAATTTCAGTCATGTAAAGTAACCTCTCCAGTACATCAGAGGCCATATCCTTATCTTTGTTTTCATTAGAATAGAATAAGTTAAGAAAGTCTGTATGATCATTGACCATTTATACCTATAAGAGTACAAAAGATAATTAGAGAAAATTCTAGTTAATGTTCAGAGAAGAAGCCCAGATTGAAGGAAGGATAGTGATAAAATTCCTTGGTCACTTTTAATCTTTGTAATATGTATAAGACACTGTGGTTGGGAGGTAAAAGTGAGGACTCGTATGTTTGACAACAAGGAGTTACAGAACCTGAGGTCAAGTAGAAAGCTCCAGGTTCTGAAAGGTTATACAGGGCAAGAGTCACAAGGATGTCAGGAAGAGAATCAGAGCAGGGATTCAGGTAAGTAGGAATTATATAAGGCCCTAGTTAATGAAGATGAAAGGTCATTCTGTGTGTTTGTTATAAACCAGTAAATTAGTTACTATAACCAATGTAAGAAGGAATATCAAGGGTGATTAAAAGTTAAGCTATTAATAAAATATTTTTAAAAATTAAAAAAATTTTTAAATATTCTCAACTAATTTTTAAAAGTTATCACTGAACTCATAGATACAGAGAACAGATTGGTGGAGGATGCCAGAGTTGGAGGATGGGGGCTGGGCGAAATGGGTAAAAGTGGTCAAAAAGTACAAACTTCCAGCCTTAAAATAAATAAATCTGAGCGATGTAACGTACAGCATGGTGACTATAGTTAATAATACTGTATTTTATACTTGAAAATTGCTAACAGAGTAGATCCTACTGTTCTCATTACAAGAAAAACAATTGTAACTATGTGTTATGTAACTATGATAGTTGTTAACTAGACTGACCACTAATTGTGGTTATTGTTTCACAATATTTACACATATTGAATCACTGTGTTGTACACCTGAAACTAGTACAATGTTATATGTCAATTATATCTCAATTCTAAAAAATATTATCTAAGTCTGGGATACACCTCAACTACAGATGGGTAATTTTTTGTCATTTAAAAACAATTTATTGAAGTACAGTTCATTTACAATGTGTTAACTTCTTCTGTACAGCAGAGTGATTCAGTTATATATATATATTCTTTTTCACATTCTTTTCCATTACGGTTTATCACAGCATACTGAATATAGTTCCCTGTGCTATCCAGTAGGACCTTGTTGTTTATCCATCCTATATATAATAGTTTGTGCCTGCTAATCTCAAACTCCCAATCCTTCCCTCCCCCACCCCTTTAAATGGGTATTTAGTGGCCAAAACTAAAAAATGTAATATTTTTATAGAAATATAGAGGTAATGAAGTAAATATATCCTTATAGTAGTCACTAGGAAATACTAACTCATTTGTAGTATTTACCACTTTAAATACTTTTTCCTATAATATATGTTTTAAGTGTTCTCATAAGCTGGGACATTACCAACTGATCCATTAATTTCTATGATTACTATAAGTAAAAATGAAATGCATAAAGATTTGATCATTATAACACACGAAGAGCGTTAGAAAGGTGGAGCCTAAATGTATACCAAGCACCATTAGATGTTTTATTCATATTGTGGCATATAATCCCAAAGAATGAGTTATTGCTATTATTTCATAACATTTTCCATAAAAATATCCAAACATAAATTAATTAAAAGCTAACACCTCTGGGGAAATTACTAAGAGTTATGATGTGTAATCAAATTACATATATTATACTAAAAGTCTCTACTATGAGCTTATAAAATATCTCCAGCTGGTACGTAATGGTAGTCTGGTATCAAATCGTGATATATTAAACAAAGACACCTTTAGTACATGTTCCAGTGGCACAATAAGCTACTTTTATATTATAAACCCTTCCAGTCTCATTGTAAACCCGGGAGCTGTTTCACAATTGTGAAACACACGAAGTAGAACATTTATCGCTATTATGCCAAATAAATGAAGTGAAACAACCACGAGGCCTTTAAATGAGCTGTATTTTATGGCTAAAGCACACAGAAGATTAAATGAAAAATCAACCTGGAGTTCATTCAGCCATTTTACTTATTCATTTATGTGTGTGTAAGAGCACAGTCCATTCAGAACAGAAATGCTAGGTTCTGGTGCTCCATTATTACAGTAGAGTTATGAAAGAGCCTAAACCAAGAGAAAGAAAATGGGCATGGCATATAATATCTGAATTATATAATTTAAAATACAGAGAAGAGAAAGGATAAAAACTGATCATTTTTCAACTCCATGTGGGTACAATAAAGTCAAAGCGTTTTAAATTTCATAGGAGAAATTTGCTCATATCTAAGTACATATCAAAAATAACATATTTTAAAATATTCATTTAAAACCAAATTTTTAAAACTTTAGTCTCCAAACTTTTAAAAATGTGGTTTTGGAAAGACAAAGTATGGATTTGCTTTTTTTATGTCTTGACAAATGGCTTCTGTCCTAGTTCCTTAATTCATGTCCTGTGTTATTCTCATTAGTCTTATTAGCCTAAAAGACTCATGTTCCTATAAAATAAATTTGCTGGTATGGGAATATTAATTTGTGTGGAACTGTGGCAATGTTGTCTTCAAAAAAAGTAGCATATACTGTCATAAGCTATTGCAGAAAATCAATAGTCATACATAGTTAAAATCAGTATGATGTTGAAATGGGTTACAATGATATGTTATTGATCTCCTCTTAAAATATTATAACAACCATAGGTCAGTTTTGGGACCATAGCATTAGCTATATATGAGGCCAGCAGCAGTGCTCATTTACTGTCTCTGTTGATTATCCCTTAATCCTTTTCTTTAGAAATAACAAAACGAGAAGAAATCAGCTAACCTTAAGGTAGCAAAAACATGTGTCTTTCAGTGCTGCTGGGGTTTTCTCTCTCTTTAAATCTGTTTAATCTCTCCTTTTCCTGAGCCACTAGCCTTCATAATGCACTAGAATTTGAAAGAAGGACAGAGTGAGAGAGAGGCAGGGGGAAGAAGAAGAAGAGGATGAAGAGGAGGATGGGTGGGGAAGGAGGAAGAAGGAGGGGGAGGGAGAGGGGGAGGAGGTGGAAAGAGGGAGAGAGGAGGGGAAGAGGAGGGACGAAAGAAAGGAAGGACTGTAGCTAATCTCATTACTACTGGTATATTTTTCTTTTCTCACAGCTAGTAGTTTTGGGAAAAAAATGGTTTATTTCAAATGTCTCCATTTTATCTCTTCTAATTCCTTTCTTTTTTTTTCCTTTATAATTGTTTAGGAAGTCTGTCAACCTCTCCTCCATGGAATTTATCATTACTTTGGCTTTGAGTACACTATATTATCCTAGTTCTTCACTGTCTTTATAATAAAAGCCTCTATCTCGGGCTTCCCTGGTGGCGCAGTGGTTGAGAGTCCGCCTGCCGCAGGGGACACGGGTTCGCACCCCGGTCCGGGAAGATCCCACATGCCGCGGAGCGGCTGGGCCTGTGAGCCACGGCCGCTGAGCCTGCACGTCCGGAGCCTGTGCTCCGCAGCGGGAGAGGCCACAGCAGTGAGAGGCCCGCGTACCGCAAAAAAAAAAAAAAAAAGCCTCTAACCCCATTCCCAACAATACTCTGACATATTATCTAAAGTTGATCAGTCCAACTAGTTGATCAGCTTCATTCTCATTAGAGTCTGTCTATTCTGTATGAGTAATAAGTAGGTTTTAGTCTTTCCCTTTCTCTGTCTCACATTTTCTCCCTTCCTTTTTGCTCCAGTGATACATTGTAAAAAGAGTAATATATTACTGATTTATTTCTGGAATTTTTGAGTGGAATTTTGGCTAAAATTGGGTGAGGATTATATAATTGTGTTGTAGAATCTGGAAGACAATCAAGGGTTGTAGAGATGTACCTTATCTTCCAAGTGACTGCAGACATGCCAGTTGAAAAAATTTTTTAATTTGGCATTCTGCTCACCAAAGATCTACCCCGAATATGGATCCTATTTTCTCATTTCCTCCATGAGAGCTCCATATGAACTCTAACACATCAAAAGGACATAAGTCATTTTGGGATAAAGACACTGTCTGTTTTCTAGGGACTCTCAGTCCCTTAAGGACTTTTGTTCCACAGCTGCTAAAAACACTGATGATCTGAAGTGCAGCAATGGAAAGAAGGCAGTTTTACTGACAACTTTTTAAAAGAAATATGCTCATGAGTAATGATCAAGCGACGCTGCATCATAAGATAATCCGGCCTTGGCTCACTGGCCTATCTTGATTTCTTTTGGGCTATTCAAATTATCTGACTAAATAAGACTTTAAGCTGAATTCTTCTTAAACAAGATTTAGTAACAAAAGTTCCAGTCACACTAAACCGTCATTAGATCCTGTCAATTCTATTTTATTAGCCAGGGTTTCTAATTCCTACATTTTTGTTTCCCACTTCAGATCAGTCAATCAATCAAAATAAGTAAGTGAAACAGAACCATAATACGAAGCTATCTGGGGTTTAAACTGCCTGTCTTCCCTCTAGCACCTTGATTTTGTAAGATCTTTCTTACATGAACTGAGAAGCATGAGCCTCAGTGTGTACTCGAAGAGCTAGGGAATAAAAGGAAAGGTGTAGGGAAATTGATTTTTCCTTTATCTGGGTTGTTTAAAATAAGTTATTTTAGAGGCCTCTATCCTAGAATGGCTTGGGTAAGGTGTTGTCAGCTGTGCCTAATGTCTACAGCATACTATATAGTGGTTCAGAAAATAATACCACGTGAAAGTGTGCATGTGCGCAAGTGCAGAGGAAGAAAACAAAAGAGACAGAGCCACAGAGAGAATGAAAACCAAATGGTGCAAAATGAAAGCAATGTGGGAATCAGGGAAAGGGTATATTGAAACTTCTCGTACTACTCTTGTAACGTTTTTGTAACTTTGGAAATAAAAACAAAAATGTACAGAAACAAAATTTAAAATGTAGAAGGAAAAAGACTGAGCAGGATGGAGAAGAGCCCAAGATGAGTTTGGAGAAATAAATAGGAACTGGATGATCTATGGCTCTGTGGCCCATGGCCCAGGTTTGGATTTTACTCCAGCTGCAATTGAAATTCATTAATTGGTTTCCAGTAAAACCTGGTGTGATGGAGGAGTTTCAAATCATTGAGCTACAACTTGCATGAGATTTTTGGTTTGGGGTTATTTGTTTTGCTATTGTTTTTGCATTTTCTCTAATAATTGCTATCAGCTGTGTTAAGTGAACTTCATTTCCCAGTGAGAAGCAAGTTCACTTATTGACATCAGTCTAGTTCAGAGCACTTCAGATACTTTGATGTCCAGTTCTCCCTACCTGCAAGACAATATAGGGTGGTGGCTCCAAAAGAGTGTGGCACAGTAGTGGAGAACCGTCTCACATTCCATCCTTGCCCCTTTGTTCGATTCTCTGCTCTAGGATCTGAGAGAGAGGGTTGGAAAACAAAGGCCTTGTCCGAAGCCTTTGGTGATATTATTTTTCTACTTGTTTTTTAGAATCAATGTTCCTAAATGACAGCAATAATGGGAGTGAACAAGCTGACCCCTTTCTGTTTCCTCTGATTATTTAGCTGAAGTTTTACGTGGCTAAGAATTTGGCTTTAGTTCTTACTTCAGTTGACTTTGTTAAGATCAACCCAATGTTGTTTTTCAATGATTATATTTAAACATATTTATCATATTTTACTTGAAAAGTACTGTTTCACAAAGCAGCATAATTAAAATAGGCTTTTGTTCACATTGTAGGCTTAAAAAATAGAAGTTAAAATTTGTTATATATAAAAATAAGGGATATGACTAAATAATGTATATCAATATATAATTATGGATATAATGAAAGAAAAGATTTTAAATAGCAGTAAAAAATAAAATTATGCTTAATTTTGATTGTGAACCAACATATGTAGATCACTGATTTTTTTCTAATTATTTTCTAGAATCCTTCATTCAAATAAAATGTCATATGAAACCCAACATAAAATAGATGGGCCTCAGTGGCCTTCACCTCTTCAGCTCTCCCCAGTTCCCATCACTTGCAGAGACCCCTTAGATCACTTCTAAGCTCTGCATAACAAACTTAAACACTTGCCTAAATAATACTCAGTGTTTGCCATATATCTCGTTTTTCCTCTTAATAAAATAAGTTTAAAAATTAGTGTAATAGTTTATTAAATAATTGTAATATAAGATACTACAATTAACATAATGTTTTCTATAAAAACAAAAATACCATTGATATTATATTTACAGAAAGCATGATATAAAATGTATTTACAATGGGACCTCTCTTTTCTAAAAGAATGGGTATAAATATAAAATATATTGGAGTAGAGAAAAATGTTAACCATATTTTTCTGTGTTTTGTAATTTTTTTTTTACATCTTTATTGGAGTATAATTGCTTTACAATGTTGTGTTAGTTTCTGCTGTACAACAGAGTGAATCAGCTATATGTATACATATATCCCCAAATCCCCTCCCTCTTGCGTCTCCCTCCCGCTCTCCGGATCCCAACCCCTCTAGGTCGTCACAAAGCACTGAGCTGATCTCCCTGTGCTATGCAGCACATGCCCACAAGCTATTTTACATTTGGTAGTGTATATATATCAATGCTACTCTCTCACTTCTTCCCAGCTGACCCTTCCCGCCCTGTGTCCTCAAGTCCATTCTTTACGTCTGCGTCTTTATTCCTGCCCTGCCACTAGGTTCATCAGTACCAGTTTTTTAGATTCCATATATATGCACTAGCATAGGGTATTTGTTTTTCTCTGACTTACTTCACTCTGTATAACAGACTCTAGGTCCATCCACCTCACTACAAATAACTCAATTTCATTTCTTTTTATGGCTGAGTAATATTTCATTGTATACATGTGCCACATCTTCTTTATCCATTCATCTGTCGATGGACACTTAGGTTGCTTCCATGTCCTGGCTATTGTAAAAAGTGTGGCAGTGAACATTGTGGTACATGACTCTTTTTGAATTATGGTTTTCTCAGGGTATATGTCCAGTAGTGGGATTGCTGGGTCATATGGTAGTTCTACTTTTATTTTTTGAAGAAACCTCCATACTGTTCTCCATAGTGGCTGTATCAATTTACATTCCTACGAACAGCGCAGGAGGGTTCCCTTTTCTCCACACCCTCTCCAGCATTTATTGTTTCTAGATTTTTTGATGATGGCCCTTCTGACCGGTGTGAGGTGATACCTCATTGTAGTTTTGATTTGCATTTCTCTAATGATTAGTGATGTTAAGCATTCTTTCACGTGTTTGTTGGCAGTCTGTATATCTTCTTTGGAGAAATGTCTGTTTAGGTCTTCTGCCCATTTTTGGGTTGGGTTGTTTGTGTTTTTGATATTGAGTTGCATGAGCTGCTTGTATATTTTGGAGACTAATCCTTTGTCAGTTGCTTTGTTTGCAAATATTTTCTCCCATTCTGAGGGTTGTTTTTTCATCTTGTTTATGGTTTCCTTTGCTGTGCAAAAGCTTTTGTTTTATTAGGTCCCATTTGTTCATTTTTGTTTTTATTTCCATTACTCAAGGAGGTGGGTCAAAAAGGATCTTGCTGTGATTTATGTCATAGAGTGTTCTTCCTATGCTTTCCTCTAAGAGTTTTATAGTGTCTAGCCTTACATTTGGAGTGAGTTTTACTTTATTTTGAAATTGTATATTTTTTCTCAATTATTTAAAATATATCACATAAATATAATAATATCAGGAAAAAGTTTAAACTTAGATCACTCCCAAAGATCTCAGAAAAAATATTTGTTTAAATTTTATTTAAATTGTTTTTAACCCAAACTCTTTCCTAATAAAATTATTGTGGGAATTGTAAAACAGTATAGATTTTCTCCTTAAGTCCATATAAAATCAGTGTTCTTGAAAACACTTTTATGTTATTATATAGTCAAATAATTGGGGAAATACCACATAGAAGCCTTTAACTTTAGATTCATAATTATATTAGAATCTTAAAGGCTAAAAATTAAAGATATTTAACTTTGTTTAATCAATCATTTTCCAAAGTCATTTCATTTAACACCCATTATAATTTTTGGTAACACATGATGCAGTATTAGCAATAGGCTACTCACTTTAGAGGTGGGATACCTAAATCTAAGAATGAGGTCTCTGCCAGAGATCACGTATCAGGATAGAAATAGGAGCTAGAACATAGGTTTTTAAACTAGTGTGCACAGTCTATGGATACAGTCCACTGTTTAGTACTCTCTTCTAGTCTTTTCAAAAAAGTGTATCCTGGATATTTAATTGAAGGCACACCAAAAGGTTTACTGTATTCAGACAAATAGTTAAATTTTATTAAAAATATTTATCACATTTGCCACAGCATTCAGGAATTATCACAAGTCCATAGACTATCATTCTTTTTCAAGTATGACTTGTAATTAAATATCTGTCATGCCAGATAAGCAAACGATAGGAGTTGAGAAAGAAAGCAAAAAGAAAAATAAATATAAATAATCTATTTAAAAATAATTATAAGGTATGAGAAAGTAGTCAGTTTGATTCTTTTGTATGTAATTGTCCAGTTTCCCCAACACCATTTATTGAAGAAGATGTCTTTTCCTCATAGTATATTCCTGCCTGCTTTGTCCTGGATTAATTGACCATCTAAGTATAGCTTTATTTCTTGACTCTGTATTCTGTTCCACTGCTCTATGTGTCTATTTTTCTGTACCACCATACTGTTTTGATTACTGTAGCTTTGTAGTATAGTTTGAAATCAGGGAGCATTTTCCTGATGATTAGTGATATTGAGCATCTTTTCATGTGCCTGTTGGCCATGTGTATGGATTCTTTGGACAAAATGTCTTTTCAGGTCCTCTAGTCATTCTTAATATTTTTGTTTGTTTTTGATGTTGAGTTGTATGAGTTCTTTGTATATTTTGGATATTAAATCCTTGTTGGATATCTTATTTACAAATATCTTCTTCCACTTAGTAGGTTGCCTTTTTGTTTTGTTGATGGTTTCTTTTGCTGTGCAAATGCTTTTTAGTTCAATGTAGTTCCGTTTGTTTATTTCTTCTTTTGTTTCCCTTCCTTGAGGAGATATATCCAAAAAAATATTGCTAAGATCAATGTCAAAGAGCATACTGCCTATGTTTTCTTCTAGAAGTTTTATGGTTTCAGGTCTTAAATTTAAGTCTTTAATCCATTTTGAGCTTAGTTTTATCACTAATGATGCATGATTATTCTTTTAAATACTGCTTGGATAGACTAATATGTGACCTTTCCAACCTCCTCTTTCTTTACTATAGACAGTGACCCTTCTCTGAATAGGCCATTACTCTCTCCCATATGTACAGGTGATAGAATGAATTCATTTTACTTTACCTGATAAACTCCAGGTTGCCCTTAAAGAGACCGCTCAGCTACTACTCTATAAAGCATTATTCGGTGCCATTATAGACAGAATGAATGCACTGTGCTTCTACAATACAAAGCACAAGTAAACAGTGACAAAACCTAAAAAAATTAACCTTTTTTTTTTTTTAATTTTTAAAATTTTTTGGCCACACTGGGATCTTAGTTCCCTGACCAAGAATTGAACCTGGGCTCTCAGCAGTGAAAGCACAGAGTCCTAACAACTGGACTGCCAGGGAATTCTCAAAAATTAACTTCTTTTAGGGCTTCCCTGGTGGCGCAGTGGTTGAGAGTCTGCCTGCCGATGCAGGGGACGCGGGTTCGTGCCCCGGTCCGGGAAGATCCCACATGCCACGGAGCGGCTGGGCCCGTGAGCCATGGCTGCTGGGCCTGTGCATCCGGAGCCTGTGCTCCGCAACAGGAGAGGCCACAACAGTGAGAGGCCCACGTACCGCAAAAAAAAAAAAAAAAAAAAAAAAAAAATTAACCTCTTTTAAAACAACTCTAAGGAATACTGCTTAATATTACCCACTGGGACAGATTACCTTTTTCAAAAACGGCCACAGGAATATTGCAGTTTTATGTGATCTTCCAGAAACGTGTCAAAATCTGTTTTCCCTTTGAACTGGTGCAGAATTCTATGCCTCGAGGAATATATAAAAATGATGCTGTATTATAATACTTCCTAGTCTAAGTCATAAAGGTGAAATGGCTCTCATGCTTGAACTGGCTCTTTCTCTCGACATTTGCCACTAGACACCAGCAAAATGAAAGATTATTTCCTGTCACTAAGTTTTGAAGTAATTTGTTACACAGTTCACAGAGTTACTGATATGCCCATTTTAGACACTAAAAGCCACATAGGTCGACAATTTTAGATACTTATTAAATTACAATATCGAGAAGATGTAGAGATGCTATGAAGTCAATAAAAAGTATGGTTGAGAATGATTAACACATACAGTGAACTTAGACTATAAACACATTAAAATATTCATAATATAAGCACAAACAAATCCAAAACTTTTGCATTCTAATAATAATTTATAATTATCTTCTCAATAAGGAATTATCAAAAATCCTAAATATGGCGTACCAAGGGAAAATGTCTTTATTCTCATCATATTCACATCTTTTCTAAGTTTTGTTCTTTGTCTTATGTCCTTTCTTTGATGATTTTTATCACATGCAATTTTATATTAGGATATCCCTCCCATGTATAAGACCCATATTATCAGTCTTTGTTAATAGACATCCTCAGTATTCACTAAAAATAGAGCTTCAATCAATCAAGTTGAAAGCAGATTGACTGCTTCTAACACTTTCTTTGTAATAGCTTGTCCACTTATTACCAGTTAGCTTTAGAGTGGCTTTTCTGTGTATCTTTGTGACCCTGCAGCTTTCTGATCTCAGTTCTGAGCCAAGGTCAGGATCCCGGGTATGGCCTATGCTGTGGTGAAGGTAGGGATTAATTCTCATCCTGTTCAGCATAGAAATACCTTGCTGTGTTGTAAGCTGATGATTGACTCTCCCAGTTGGACAGCACACACCGAAATGCCTGAGGCTATCTGTGTTGCATTGTTAAACAACTGCCCTGGCTGAGGGAGGTGGGAAGTGTTTTCTTCCACCCTGTCACCTCTGCAGTGCAGACTATCAGACCACATTATTCTTTTATTTTGATATTATCCACTTGGCTAGAATCTCAGCTTCGTAAGAGGGTAAAACTTGTCCCACCTTCATTTCCACAATGCTAAGGACAATTTCTCTTATACAGGAGTTGCTCAATAAATATTTTTGAGTGAATCTTTTATTTGTAAATCTTAAAATCAAAATTAATATCTGAAAATAATACTATTCATTTAATTCTTACCAATTGTTCACTCTGTAGTTGTTCTTTAATCTTATCAAACATCCAGGTTCTAACTCCTCTCCTTTCTCTCAGTCTATAAACCCTGTTGTATATTCTTCTTTTCCTATATAGGCTATTCTCCACAACCAAGGCCCTGCCTATACCCACAACTGCAATATATAAAATTGCAAGTCCAGAGTAACCAGAATATATGCCATTTTCACCCCTTTAACAAGCTGAACTTGACCAGAGAAAAAAATATCGTTGAATATATAATGTATTATTAGCACCCAAAATTCCTAGTCTCCCATCTTCACGGCCCTTTAGAGCTACCAGGCAATCATTCTGTTTTTCCAGTAAGTCCATCTCCCATTATCCTTCAAGGCTCTTTCAAAATGTGTTCACTTACCCAAATTCCTTTATCCACTACTTTTCTACTCACTCTGGATAGACGGTCCCTTCCTGACAGAGAAGATAGCCTCTATCAAACACATCATCATTCATTCCTCTGTACTCTTTCGGAAACTTATTGCTATCCTTCCATCCATCTGTCCACCCATCCTTCTTTCATATCTAATAGATGAAATGTATCTCCCTCCACTTGTGCTTGAGATCAAGGCTACCATCTATGTCAGCCTCCTCTTCACTCCAAAAAATCTGACAAATTATGCCAAATCTCTCATTTTTCAACCTCTCACTTATACTGGTTCTTCACATCAACATTTAAACACAAACCTTCTTGCAAATTTTGTGAAAAAACAGATTCTTCCTCTACCCTGTACCATACTGTAAGTGCCAGCCTGTCTCTCTGCTCCCCTTCAGAAATTATCTTTCCTTGACTTTTCTACTTCCACACTCCTAATGAAGTCCTCAAATACTTCACTTTCTTCCTTTCCTTATCCAACCACTTTCTCATTGAAATAGTTACCTACTTATGGTTAATGCAATTGGTGTTAATTAGTACTTTTATATTTTGTCATCAGACCACATTCTAGCTTTTGATAGTTTTAATTGCCTTGATGTTTTTACTTCGATTTACTCCAGTTACAAAACCCTGATTTTCAGGCCATTTCTCCAGCTACTTCTTAATTTTTAAAATAAGCTTCTTTTTCTCTTACTACACCCTCAGTACTTGTTTCTCTGTATAACATTCTATTTTTCCTTTCTTAACTCTATACTATTTCCCTGGGTGATATTGTCTGTATCTTGCTGATGCCCACCCTTAGCCCCTATGTTTCAATCATGTTAACATTCTTTCACTTTTAACCAAGCTACCAAGATAAGTATTTTCTCAGGAACTGTGCAAATATTTTTCAATCATCCTGAAATATTCAGCTGCATATGCTACCTTCATCTTGATTCCTACTCTTCCTTCAAGTCATAGCTCATTTCCTCAGAGGAGCTCATGAATGAGTGCATGAAGAACTCAGCAGAGGCTAGTATAACAGGATGGTTTCACCATTAAAATGCAAAAACAATAAAAATTGGGGGAACTGTGATGATGAATAAACAATGGTAGATCACAGAAAGGTCTTCTCTGAAAAAAATTAACAGATATGTGATCCCTTGGGAACATTATTACTGTTTGATGAAAGGTAGGGAGAATAAAATATTAAAATAAGGAATTGAGTCATGAGAGTGAGATACTTTAAGAGGTATAGAAAAAGCAGATGGAACACAGGTCATTATGACAGAGAAACTCTCAGCAGGGAATCAAGGTCTACACTCTGTACAGAGGCTATAGATTTGTTTTCACAAATCCACAACCCATTGCCCAAACCATGTGCAAAGAGATATCTTTTGGAATTCAGATTTTTTTTTCAGATTTTAGGAAAGTAACATGATGAATGTTATTACTAAGCAATCCTGGCAATACATGACACAGCACTCTATAATCAGTTGCAGGAAAAAAAGAATGTGGATCTTTATCTCTTGAGAATCAGAATGCAGTGAACACAAGTAAAAATGAAAATCAAGACCTTCAACATAGGATTAGAAATGTAGGTACATAATCCCTGTACTGCATATGGTATATTAAATCAAACTAGAAATAATTAACTTGTTGGAATTTACTTTTAAGGTCATAAGAAGATAGAACAAGGCAAAATGGAAGGAAACAGTTAGTGGCTAGGGTACATGCATAAAAGTTCAAAGTTTTAAATTCTGAGGTAATATCCTGGTTTAGATAACGTAATCAGCCATTTAGTGTTTCACATGCTTAATCCCTAAAATGGAAATCTGTCCCTGACATCTCCTACCTGTGGGAAAAACTAGCTAATCTCAAAGTATGTATAATATAGTGTGAAGGTCATGGACTAAAAACAATAACCTTTATAAAGATTAATGAACTATTTAATTAAAATATATTTCTGTACTTATTTGGAGGAAATTAAGCTTTAAAAAGTTTATAATAAAATAATTAAGAAATTCTATTCCCCTGGGGAACATAATTATTTGTATTAAAATATAACATTAAAGTGTTCTCAAATAAATATGTCTCTAGGTTTTTAAATGTTTAGAGATGTTCACAAGTTTCAATACCACATCAAGTTTAAAAGACTAATGAACATGATTAGCTTAAGTAATGCTATCAATTTAGTTTTATCCAGAAGAACTTGATTTAAAATGTCAACTTGATTCTTTTATCACAGAATATAAAAAAAATTTAGTGGAGTATTTTCCTCCTGTTTTCTAGATGAAACAAATTCTACATCTCACCAATGTGTTCTTTAATTGAATGATAATTTCATTTCAAGTTTTTATATGCCTTCCTAAATTTTGCCATTACTCCACATGTTCTTTTTAATTTTAAGCATTAGAGACCTGCTTTTATGCATATGATTTTACCTCTAAAATAATCCTTAGATCTGCTTCCATCTCTTCATTCAATCCTCTGCTGCCATAGCACATGACCTTACCTCCTGGCACTTGCATTGCTGCAAACTTTTCCTATTGATATATTCTATAATTCTTAGAGGCTTCTGCCCATGGAAAGAAATAACTTTGAAAATGTGTGTCTTATTTAATATTCAATTATTGAATAATATTCAATTACTGAAAATATTTATCCCGAAACAAAACTTTGTATATTGGGGTTCTCCAGAGAGACAAAGAATCAGTAAGATATATTTGGATATATATAAATACACACACACATATATGAGGAGACTTATCATAGGAATTAGTTCATGTAGTTATCGAGGCCATGAATTCCCACAATCTGCTGTCTGCAAGTTGTAGACAGAGAAAAGCTGGTGATACAATTCAATTCAAGTCCAATTGCCTGAAAACTAGGGGAACCAGTGGTGTAATTCATAGCCTGAGGCTGAAGGCCTGAGAACCAAGAGCTCTGATAACTGAAGGCAGAAAAGATGGACATCTCTGTTCAAGAAACGAGAGAGAAAATTCACCCTTCCGTTTTTTTTCTGTTGTATTCAGGTCCCCAGTGGATTGGATCTTGTAGGTCCACATTGGTGAGGGCAGATCTCTTCAGTCTAGTGAATCAAATGCTAACCTTCCACAAACACCCTCACAGACACATCCAGAAATAATTTAACAATGTTTTACCAACTATCTGGGCATCTCCTCGCCCAGTCAAGGTAACACATAAAATTAACCATCGCACTTTGAAAACTGCATTTATTTTGCTTTAAAATATTGATGAAAAACTTGATAAATTGTATTCTACTAGAATTAATCTGTAATTGCAAGATTTATTCAGAGGATTCTTTTGGATGGATAAAACACAGGAAAATACATTGCTGATATCAAGAAAGAAAAGTGCATCATCACAGGAGAACCTACAGATGCTAAAATCCCAATAAAGCAATATTAAGAACACATTTATGTCAATAATTTTGGCAGCCTACAACAGAGGTCAGTAAACTACAGGCCATAGGCCAAATCTGCCTACAGCCTATTTTTGTATAGCTTAAGGGCTAATTTTAAATGATTGAAAAATAATCAATAGAAAAATCATATTTTGACACATGAAAATTACATGAAATTCAAATTTCAGTGCCCATAATTAAAGTTTCATTGGAACACAGCCACACATTCATTTGTATATTGTCTATGGCTGCTTTCATGCTATAACAGCAAAGTTGAATATATGCTCTCATCATCACTGCTCTTCTGTACACTACAAATTGCCGTAAAACAGTTATAACTCTATAGTGTTTCACTCCAATTAAGTGAAATGTAATCCCCCAGGAAAGACTTTAATTCTTCTTGTTAGTCAACTTGTGTTACAAAGTATAGTAGATGTATATTACCAAAAATTATAATCTATTATCATATTTAAAATTTCTCTCTTGTATGGAAGTATCTACTTAATTACCTTGATGTTGTCTTGGCCCACAAAGCCTAAAATATTTATATGTGGACACTTAGAGAAAAAAAAATTTTGACCTCTGGCAAAGATGAAATAAATTACTTGATATGTACATACTACCAAACAAAAGTAAGGGATAGAAATCTGAGTCGTCTTATATCTATTAAATAAAATAAATTTATAATTTAAAAACTTTCCACAGAGGAAATTTCAGGCACAGATGGATTCCCTGATAAAAATTTCATCAAAAATAAATGTATTTAAGAAAAATATATAAGAAAAAAATAAACGTGTAAAATTATCTACGCAAACTCTGTCAGAAATTAGAGAAAGGTGGATCACTTCCCAACTCATATTATGAGGCCAGTATCACTCTGACCAGACAAAAGTTCACAAGAAAAGAAAGCTACGGAACAGTAACTTTCATAAACCTCAACAAAAAAATCAAAAACAAAATATTAGCAAATCAAATGCAACCATATGTAAATGGACAGTATGTCATGACCAAGTGGGTTTATTTAAGGAAAGCAAGTTTGGGTTAACTTAAAAAAACAACAACAACAATATAATTCACCATATTAAAAAAATAAAAGAGAAGAATTAGATGCCCATATAAATAGATAAAAATTTTTTGACTAGTTTAATACTCATTCATAATAAAATTTTAACAAACTAGGAATATAAACGAACTTCCTGAATCTCATTAAAGATTACTATATAAAACCTACCAACATGCTTAATGGTGAAAGACTAAATGGTTTCTCTTAAGATGGAGAATAAGCTAGAGAAGTCTACTCTCACATTTCTATATGTTCCAATCTATTCCGTACATATACATGATTCCTCTTATGTTAATACCACACTGCCTTGATAGCGGCATCTTTCTGTAGCATGTCTTCAAATAAAGCATTATGAATCCTCAAAATATGTTATTTTGTAAAAAATAGTTTTTGGCTCATTCTTGGTTCTTTGCCTTTCTATATGAATTTTAGAGTAAGATGATCAATTTCTTAAAAAAATAAAAAAGAGAGAGAAACCTGTTGGAATTTTTATTGGTGTTATGTGGAATCTGTAGATTCATTTGGGGAGAACTGGCATCTTAAAATTACAGTCTTCTAATTCATGAATATGGTATCTCTTTTTCTGTAATTATCTAGACTCAAACACATAATTCAGGAATACTACATAGATTTCAGTGTACAAATCTCACACATATTTCATTAAATTTAACCCTAAATATTTCATGTTTAGGGTATTGCTAAAGGTATGTTTGACATTTCATTTGCCAATATTTTTATTACTAGTATTCAGGAATAATATGTTTTGTGTAATAACCTGGTATTTTGCAGGCTTGTTAAATTCCCATGTTATTTCTGGTTGTTTATTTAGTTAGTTAGTTAAGATTTTCTAAAGGCACAGTCATATTCTCTATGAATAAACCAGATTCTTTATTCTTTTCATTTATTTTGATGTCCTGTTGCATCAGCTAGGATGATCATATGACCATAACAGTATTACATTCTACCAATATTATGCCATCTTTAGTGCTCCATGTAACATACAAAATATCTTCTTAAGGTTTTGAATTGCTAATCTCTAATCTGAGTTTACATATTTCCTCATTGTTTACTGTTTTACTTCCTACTGTGATGACAATCTATGTCATTAAGGGAGATTTGAACTGTCAAATATTGTAGTAGTTCTTACTTCAAACCCTCTACACTTGGGCCAGCAAGGACACATATTCTTCTCTGGGCATGGGAAAGAGGAGGGAAAAGATCAGAAGAGATATGCAGGTATCCCTAAATAGATTCTTTATCCTCTGCTGTGTAGGAAAATCCATTTTATCCACTCCCAAGTAAAACATGTAAACTAACAAGAAGAAAGACATTGCAAATCATGTGCTGATAGTAAGTTAATAGGTAAATATTAAAATAGTAGGACATATTAAAACTTGAAAAGTAGAAAACTTAAGGTTTTATTTCATTTCCTTGAGTTATTTATTTACACCTTGAAAGGAAGAACCATATTAAAAAAAAGAAATCAAGCAGTGAAATTTTCCCCACTATAATTACAGTGTTTTTGATACAATTGTTCCCTCAACTTTAACATACATATATATACTCACCAGTGTACACTGAATAAAAATTATGTATAATTATGAAATTATTTTTCCCAGAAACTGAGGTGTACTCAGCAAATTGGAGAATTTACTTATCATTTTCAAATATAAGAATTTATGATAAGAATTTACTTATCACTTTCAAATATAACCGTACCCGGTTCTGTGAGTTAGGTCCACATGCTACTATTCACTGTTGCCTACGCTAGTGTTATTTAGCACTTCTTCAGGCAATAATAGTTTCAGAGTAATTATGTAGACAAAGTATTTCTTTGTTATGGGGTTTTCTATACTTTAGAATTCTCCCATTTAACTGTCTTCTGTCTTATCTTCAGTACTGCTTTTTATTGAGAAGCTCTCATCAATTTCAAGTTGGAACTGAGTAACAATTAACTAAAATTGGAAATAAAGCTCAGAGTGGCAAGTGTCTGGTTTTCAAGAAATGAATACTTTTAAGGGAACTTTAGGAAACATATATTTTTCTTAAAGACACCTGAATGAAATTATCTAGTATTAAAAACATTATTAATACAGTTGTATATAAACAAATATATTTTGGTCTTTATAGAGAAATCTAAGGCCTTTGGCATAATTATTATATTCTTATGACACGCATAGCATCTTTTTTATGATTAGCAATATTTGTGAACTGTTTTATGGAAACAAGGGAGATTGGAATAATAGAGATAAATCTAAATGAACAAGTGGTAAACACAGAAGAAGAAATATAAAGGTCAAAATTACCATTTCTAGCTAGATATATTAAGATCTTTTATTATTTTACTCAATTTGTTTAAATATTTTCATGTTAAAAAGTCAGAGTGGTACATATTAAAATTTTATAGTGCAGTTTGTCTTCCACAAGCATGACCAACAAATTACCTAAGCCACAGACAGCACCTAGAGTTGACAACGTGAAATCAGATTTTGTATATGAATTATGACATGCTACGTCTTTGATATTCTAGACTAAAATTTCAAGGAGGAACCTCATGTACCCAGAATGGTAGACAGATTATTGGCCCCTAAAAGATGTCCACATCCTAATCCCTGGAATCTGTGAATATGTTACCTTGCATGGCAAAGGAATATTAAGGTAGCAGTTGGAATTAAGGATGCTAATCAACTGACCTTAACATGGAGAGATTATCACAGTGGGTCCAATGTGATTACAAGGGTCTTCAATGTGAAACAGGGAGGCAGAAGTTTCCGTGTTTGAGTGATGCTTTGTCAGAAAGACTCCACCAGATTTTGCTGACTTTGAACCAAAGGAATGTGGGCACCCTCTAAAACCTGGAAAAGAAAAGGAACTGGATTCTCCCCTAGATCTTCCAGAAAGGAATGCAGTCCTGCTGACACCTTGATTTTAGTTCAGTGAAACAGACCCGTGTAAGATTTCTGACCTAAAGAATAATAAAGATAATAAATTTGTGTAGCTAAGTTTATGATAACTTGTTACAAACAGCAGTAGGAAACTAATACATTCACCAAAAACAGATATTAAATAAGAGATAATGTATAAGCCAAATTTATATTTTAAATGCATTTTGTAGAAATTAATATATACTAATTATAAAAATTAAACCTAGTTATCAAGCTGTTTTCAAATGTATTTTTATATCTAATATTTTAAGACTCTCACTTCCTCTATCAGACCTTTCCTAAAAAGTTCAAGGTAAATCTAGTATTTTACATTTTCTAGGTTTACCTGAACTTTTTAAAAATTTCAAAATTTAAATATTTAATGTAAAATGTATGACATCCACATAGTCAAATATGCAGTTAACTCCCAAAGTAGCCACTTTAGTTATACCATGACTACTGTCTCACAGCCTTTAGTTTCTGTTGTGCATGTGACATCTCATTGAACAGTCTATTACCACTACAAATGCTACAAGCCTTAACACAAATTTATAAATTCTCCAGCTTCCCACTTCTGTACATGTTTATCCTGCTTTGGATTAATATCACTTTTGTCTCCATTATCTACATAAAACATTGTGTGGGTAATTGTTTTTATTCTGACCACATAACCAGTCACTATGTTTTGTCAAATCTTCTTTTACTTCTAGTCTCATTGCCATTATCTTAATTCTAAGATCTTTCATTTCATGCCTTCTTGACTACTTAACCTGAGATTTAGTGTCCTTGTTTGTAAAATACAAAGGAGTGAGAAACAGGAGTATTAAAGTTCGTTACACATACAATCTAATTTAATGAACATGATGTTCTTGTGATGTATTCTTTCTAAAACATTCTATGAAATACAACAAGCATGCAGTAAACTGAGTTAAATGTATTAATTTCAGTATACAGCTCAATGAATATTTACATATGCACATTTAAATATGTACACGTGGATACATATTTACCCAGGAAAATTCCTTATTGCCTTTTCCTAGCCAATCCTGGCCCCAAGGACCCAAACAATACCTCATTCTGACTTCAAACACCATTGAATCATTTTACCTGCGCAGGCATACCTTGGAGATGTTGCCGATTTGGTTCCGAACCATTGCAGTAGAGCAAAGATCAAAAATAGAGCGAGTTACTTGAATATTTTGGTTTCCCAGTGCATATGAAATTTATGTTTAGAAATTAAGCCCTTGTTGGTCGCATTGTTTGTAAATATTTTCTCTCATTCCATGGGTTGTCTTTTTGTTTTGCTTACGGTTTCCTTTTTTGTGCAAAAGCTTTTAAGTTTAATTAGGTCCCATTTGTTTATTTTTGCTTTTGTTTCCATTACTGTAGGAGACAGATCCAGAAAAATGTTGCTGTGATTTATGTCAAAGAGTGTTCTGCCTATGTTTTCCTCCAGGAGTTTTACAGTACCGGTCTTCCATTTAGGTCTTTAATCCATTTTGAGTTTATTTTTGTGTACAGTGTTAGAAAATGTTATTTTATTCTTTTACATGTAGTTGTCCAGTTTTCCCAGCACTACTTATTGAAGAGACTGTCTTTTCTCCATTGTATATTCTTGCTGCGTTTGTCATAGATTAATTGACCATAAGTGTGTGTGTTTATTTCTGGGCTTTCTATCCAAAATAGCCAAACAGTTTATACAGCCCAATATCAAACAGACAACCCAACAAAAAATGGGCAGAAGACCTAAATATACCTTTGCCAAAGAAGACATACAGATGGCCAACAGGCATATGAAAAGATGCTCAACATTGCTAATTATTAGAGAAATGAGAGTCAAAACTACAATGAGGTATCACCTCACACCGATGAGAATGACTATCATCAAAAAGACTACAAATGTAACAAATACTGGAGGGGGCTGTGGAAAAAGTGAGCCCTCCTACACTGTTGGTGGGAATGTAAATTTGTGCAGCCACTATGGAGAATAGTATGGAGATTACTTAAAAAACTAAAAATAGAGTTACCATATGATCCAGCAATCCCAATCCTGGGCATATATCTGGAAAAGATGAAAACTCTAATTCAAAAACATACGCGCACCTCAATGTTCATAGCAGCACTATTTACAATAGCCAAGACATGAAAGCAACCAAAATGTCCATCGACAGATGAATGGATAAAGAAGATGTGATATATATATATGTGTGTGTGTGTGTATATATATACACACACACACACACACACACACACACACACATTGGAGTCTTACTCAGCCATAAAAATGAATGAAATAATGCCATTTGCAGCAACATGGGTGGACCTAGAGATTATCATACTAAGCGAAGTGAGTCAAACAGAGAAAGACAAAAATCATATGATATAACTTATATGTGGGATCTAAAAAAATGATACAAGTGAATGTATTTACAAAACAGAAATAGACTCACAGACATAGAAAACAAACTTATGGTTACCAAAGGGGAAAGGTTGGAGGAAAGGATAAATTAGGAGGTTGGGATTAACAGATACATACTACTATGTATAAAATAGATAAACAACAAGGATCTACTATATAGCACAGGGAACTATATTCAATATCTTGTAATAACCTATAATGTAAAAGAATCTGAAAAACTGATCACTTTGCCATACACCTGAAACTAACACAAAACTGTAAACCAACTATACTTCAATTAAAAAAGAAATTTTAAATACTAAAAAAGAATTAGTTTTAAAAGATGAATATATCTGAATAATGAAGGTTTTGTAAAGTTTTCTTATCAATTATGTTAATAATTATGATGATGTAATGTAAACGGAAGATTCATTTTAACTAAAAATCCAGTTATGATTATTTTACTTTGCATATTCCTCCACATAATTGTTACTGCAGGTTGTGTTATTTGCACTGAACACTTCATTGTGGTTGCTATGTGTTTAGAGTAATCCCATTGCTAAAAAAAAGGGAAATAATTCTTTATCAATTTGACCTTGGAGGGAGTTTGAGGATAAAATATATAAAATCTATGAAGCACTTTGAGATCTTTGAAGTAGGAGTTGCACTATAATGTAATATCATAGAAATCTAAGAGATTATGAAAGAACAATGTATTAAAGATAGTTTATCCTTCAACAGACTAATCTCTGACAGAATCCCAGGCAACTGCTAGGATGCTAGCACCACTGTCAGTTAGACTCCTGAAGAGATACAGTAAGAGCTATACAAATACTTACATGTTACTTTTTATTTTTTATGACTCATACTGATAGAAAGAAAAAAAAATGGTGCAAATAAATCAAGAATTAATATGCTGTTTTCTGTAGTCTTCTAAAATGTTTGGCCCTTTTAACCATTCCACAAAGTAGAAAAATTGGAACTAGTCATTTTAAAATGGAAAGTTATATTCTTGTTTAAGTTTATAGAATATTTCCTGAGCTATATTTTACACATGAATGCTTCTATAAACAGTATATATTTTTATTCCACAAAAAGCCCCAATATAAAACTCCAGTGTAAGTGTACCACAGAAGTTATTTTCATCTTTGAAAGTATGTTATAAAATTCCATACTAGTGTATCAGATTGACATTGAAACAAATGCTTGTAGTTTGGGGACTTTATTTTTATTGCATGTGTAGTTTTAATTAATTTTAGAATTTATAGTATATAATAAAAGACAATAGATTTAGAGATAAGGGAGCATTTTTCAATATATATTTTGTCTAAAATTTACTATAAACACCTTTGAGATTAAAAGCCATATATGCTGAAATGTCCACTATTCTCTGCCAGCACCAGTAGTCTTGGGCTTGAATAGATGAACACACTCCTGCAACACAATAAAGCAAGTTTATTTAGCTTTAATAAAACATAGAAGGCAGCCAATAGCATATACACAACAGAATAGTGAACTTCGTACTCTCACTTGGCACCCAGATCAAGATAGATGCAGCCAAGTGAATAAGAAACTCTTCTGTTTAGGGAATTATCACCTCTGGCATCCCTTTAGATCTTTTACTTTGGTGGTCACATGACCCCCTCACAATGACATCACTAGCCCCTACCCTTTAGTTTAGCAACATCCCATCAATTTATGACTACTCATCAATTTTAGGTTATAAATAATCAATTTCAACAACCAGGTGGCTACACAACAACCTAGTAGTATGGTCATTTAATTTGAATCTGATATATTCCTATCCATGAGTAAGGAATATTAAGGAGAATCAGATTCTCAGGCATTCTTGATGTTAGAGGAAAGACTGAAGGACAGCTGTTTAACCATTTCTTTTGAGATCTTTCTGAGTCAAGCTTATGCACTAGACTTAATTAGCCAAATACCTAAAGCCAATGTCTTTCTGCCAAGGGCTCCCATAGATGTTGTTTCTAATTTTCGTTTGGGATGTTAGATATTTTTCTCTTCTGTACAAAATCTATTCATATATATGTGTGTGTGTGATTTTGTACAGAAGAGAAAATAATTTGCTCTTTATAGATTAGAAAATGCTCTGAAGGCATTTCCTGAAGAAAATGCTCTGAAGGCATATATATATATATATATATATATATATATATATATATATATAAATAAATGCAGACACACACATATTCTAGCTGTTTCTCTTGAGAGGGTCTGCAAATAACCAGTGACAACATAATAGTAATGAACACATCTAGTTCTCAGATCTTTGTTTCTAAAAGTTATTCTCCAATAAAAAGAACTAAGATTCCTTGACAAAATAGTGATTTTTACCATAAGGTAAAAAATTCGTCAAAAAGATAAATAAATAAAAAGGATTGGTGTCATGTCAAAGGACAAAGGAGCCAACCTCAAAAGAGCTCCTAATGGTCAAAACTGGACCAATTAGAGCAACAAAATAAATAATGTTTCTTATAACTCAAAGAATAAAATAAACAACATCCACACGTCTTTGAAACCAAAATAAAATAGTGACATGGTTGAAAAAATAAATTAGAGAAAAAGGAAGTCTTTATTATAGAAGAATTCCAATAAAACTTATAGAAGGCAGGTGGTCGTAGAAAATCACCATTAGTACTCCACAATAATGAGTACTGCAGGTAAGATCCATTCGTGAATATTAAATTAGCAAGCCAAACATTAAGGAGGAACAAGATATTTGCATACTTTCATATAATCTTTTCAAAAATATATAAATTGATGTGATCATTTTAACATATATTCACAAAATCATTAATATCTCTCCTCCTAGGGGTAGGCATTAAATACATTTTCCTTGAAAGCTGGCTGGACTTAGTGAATTGCTCTAACAGATAAATTATGGAAAGTGAAAAATAGTAACTTTAGAGAGGAGAAACCTGGAAGATATTATGTTAATTTAATGATCAATGTTAACATCACTAGTGTAAGTCATGGTGACATGTACCCTCTGATATGACATGATGAGAAGGGCACATCACGTTTGTGTTATTCTTCTACAAAAAATATAATCTAGTGTAATCATAAGAAAACATTAGGAAAATTCAAATGAGAGACATTCTACAAAATTTGACCACTGAAGTTCAAAATCATCAAAGTCAACAAAAACAAGGTAAGCCTGAGAAACTATCACAGATTAGAGGAAACTAAAGAGATATCATGATTAAGCTCAACGTGGTCTTCTAGATTGTATCCTGGGACAGAAGTGGGACATCAGAGGAAAGACTTGGGAATTCGGAATGCAGTGTGTTAATTTAGTTAACAGTCTTGTACCAGTGTTTATCTCTTACTTTTGATAAATGAACTGTTTGTCATAAGATGTTGACATTTGGAGAAGATGAGTGAGGAGTATATAGGATGTCTCTATACTGTCTTTGCAATTCTTCTGTATATCTAAAATTATTTCAAAATTAAAATGTTTAAAAGACCAATAACAAAGATAACTCAACATGCAATCAGTGAAAACTGTCTGAGAAAAGACTATGGGAATGCCTGGGCGTGCATGTGCATGCGCAGCCAAGGCCGCAATACTGCCAAGAGATCACTGAAGAAATCAAAGAGGAAATCAAAAAATACCTAGAAAAAAATGACAATGAAAACACAACAGCCCAAAACCTATGGGATGCAGCAAAAGCAGTTCTAAGAGGGAAGTTTATAGCAATACAATCCTACCTCAAGAAATAAGAAAAATCTCAAAGAAACACCTAACCTTACACCTGCAGCAATTAGAGAAAGAAGAACAACAACAAAAAAAAGTTAGCAGAAGGAAAGAAATCACAAAAATCACATCAGAAAAAAAATGAAAAAAGAAATGAAGGACACAATAGCAAAGATCAATAAAACTAAGAGCAGGTTCTTTGAGAAGATAAACAAAATTGATAAACCATTAGCCAGACTCATGAAGAAACAAAGGGAAAAGGCACAAATCAACAGAATTAGAAATGGAAAAGGAGAAGTAACAACTGACACTGCAGAAATACAAAGGATCATGAGAGATTACTATAAGCAACTATATGTCAATAAAATGGACAGCCTGGAAGAAATGGACAAATTCTTAGAAAAGCACAACCTTCTGAGACTGAACCAAGAAGAAAGAGAAAATATAAACAGGCCAATCACAAGCACTGAAATTGAAACTGTGATTAAAAATCTTCCAACAAACAAAAGCCCAGGACCAGATGGCTTCACTGGCAAATTCTACCAAACATTTAGAGAAGAGCTAACACCTATCCTTCTCAAACTCTTCCAAAACATAGCAGAGGGAGGAACACTCCCAAACTCATTCTAAGAGGACACCATCACGCTGATACCAAAACCAGACCAAGATGTCACAAAGAAAGAAAACTAGAGGCCAATATCACTCATGAACATAGGTGCAAAAATCCTCAACAACATACTAGCAAACAGAATCCAACAGCACATTAAAAGGATCATACACTATGATCAAGTGGGGTTTATCCAAGGAGTGCAAGTATTCTTCTATATATGCAAATTAATCAATGTGATACACCATATTAACAAACTGAAGGATAAAAACCATATGATCATCTCAAGAGATGCAGAAAAAGCTTTTAACAAAATTCAACACCCATTTATTATAAAAACCCTGCAGAAAGTAGGCATAGAGGGAAATTACCTCAACATAATAAAGGCCATAAATGACAAACCCAAAGCCAACATCATTCTCAATGGTGAAAAACTGAAAGCATTTCCTCTAAGATCAGGAACAAGACAAGGATGTCCACTCTCACCACTATTATTCAACATAGTTTTGGAAGTCCTAGCCACAGCAATCAGAGAAGAAAAAGAAATAAAAGGAATACAAATTGGAAAAGAAGAAGTAAAACCGTCACTGTTTGCAGAGTACATGGTACTATACATAGAGAATCCTAAAGTCATTACCAGAAAACTACTAGAGCTAATCAATGAATTTGGTAAAGTACCAGGATACAAAATTAATGCACAGAAATCTCTTGCATTCCTATACACTAATGATGAAAAATCTGAAAGAGAAATTAAGGAGACACTCCAACTTACCATTTCAACAAAAAGAATAAAATACCTAGGAATAAACCTACCTAAGGAGACAAAAGACCTGTATGCAGGAAACTATAAGACACTGATGAAAGAAATTAAAGATGATGCAAAAAGATGGAGGGATATACCATGTTCTTGTATTGGAAGAATCAACATTGTGAAAGTGACTATACTACCCAAAGCAATCTACAGATTCATTGCAATCCCTATCAAACTACCAGTGGCATTTTTCACAGAACTAGAACAAAAAATTTCACAATTTTTATGGAAACACAAAAGACCCCGAATAGCCAAAGCAATCTAGAGAAAGAAAAACGGAGCTGGAGAAAGCAGGCTCCTGGACTTAAGACTATACTACAAAGCTACAGTAATCAAGACAGTATGGTGCTGGTACAAAAACAGAAATATAGATCAATGTAACAGGATAGAAAACCCAGAGATAAACCCATGCTCTTATGGTCACCTTATCTTTGATAAAGAGGCAGGAATATACAATGGAGAAAAGACAGCGTCTTCAATAAGTAGTGCTGGAAAAACTGGACAGCTACATGTAAAAGAATGAAATTAGAACACTCCCTAACACCATACACAAAAATAAACTCAAAATGGATTAAAGACCTAAATGTAAGGGAAGATACTATAAAACTCTTAGAGGAAAACATCGGGAGAACACTGTATGACATAAATCACAGCAAGATCCTTTTGACCCACCTCCTAGAGAAATGGAAATGAAAACAAAAATAAACAAATGGGACCTAATGAAACTTAAAAGCTTTTGCACAGCAAAGGAAACCATAAACAAGTCAAAAAGACAACCCTCAGAATGGGGGAAAATATTTGCAAGTGAAGCAACTGGCAAAGGATTAATCTCCAAATCATACAAGGAACTCATGCAGGTCAATATCAAAAAAACAAACAACCCAATCCAAAAATGGGCAGAAGACCTAAATAGACATTTCTCCAAAGAAGATATACAGATTGCCAACAAACACAGGAAAGAATGCTCAACATCACTAATCATTAGAGAAATGCAAATCAAAACTACAATGAGGTATCACCTCACACTGGTCAGAATGGCCATCATCAAAAGGTCTACAAACAATAAATGCTGGAGAGGGTGTGGAGAAAAGGGAACCCTCTTGCTCTTTTGGTGGGAATGTAAATTGATAGAGCTACTATGGAGAACAGTATGAAAGTTCCTTAAAAAGCTAAAAATAGAACTACCATACGACCCAGCAATTCCTCTACTGGGCATATACCCTGAGAAAACCATAATTCAAATAGAGTCATATACCACAATATTCATCACAGCACTATATACAATAGCCAGGACATGGAAACAACCTAAGTGTCCACTTAGCACTATCATCAGATGGATGGATATAGAAGAAGTGGCACATATATACAATGGGATATTACTCAGCCATAAAAAGAAACGAAATTGAGTTATTTGTAGTGAGGTGGATGGATCTAGAGTCTGTCATACAGAGTGAAGTAAGTCAGAAAGACAAAAACAAATACTGTATGCTAACACATATATATGGAATCTAAAAAAAAAAAAAAATGGTTCTGAAGAACCTAGGGGCAGGATTGGAATAAAGACACAGACAAAGAGAATGGACTTGAGGACATGGGGAGGGGGAAGAGTAATCTGGGACGAAGTGAGAGAATGGCATGGACTTATATATACTACAAAATGTAAAATAGATAGCTAGTGGGAAGCAGCTGCATAGCACAGGAAGATCAGCTCTGTGCTTGGTGACCCCCTAGAGGGGTGAGATAGGCAGCTTGGGAGGGAGACACAAGAGAGAGAGGATATGGGATATATGTATATGTATAGCTGATACACTTTGTTATACAGCAGAAACTAACACAATATTGTAAAGCAATTATACTCCAGTAAAGATGTAAAAACAGAAAAGACTATGAAGAACAACAGACAATAAGAATAGATGAATAAGTAATCTAGATAATGCAGTCATCATTATGGAGACTTTAGAATAAGTATGGTTAATATGATCGAAAGAATAAAGAACAATGTTAAAAATTTCACCAGAGGACTGGAAACTATAAAAGAAGAATCAAATATATATTTTAGAACTTGAAGCTACAATAACTGAAATTAAAATCACCAAAGACCATGGCATTGCTTTGCTGAGAAGGCACTTCTCTGCTCCTATTTTACTTGTGTCTCCAGAGTATTTGAAGTTGTTGATCAACTGTCCCTTTTAGCTCTTACTGCTTCTGATCAATTTTCTCCTCCAGCGTCATTCTATTGGCTCAGTCTCTAAAATCTGTGCCTTCTAAAACTCTTCTGTTTTGTGTATTCATCTCTATATGCCCAAGATTTCCAGATTTGTGTTCTATGTCATCCTACACAATTCGTGATAAGTTGCTTTTGATGGGTATAGTATTTACCACATATTTGGCAAGTATTTACTTCTCAGAATTTTTCTTTGTCCCTCTTTTTTATCATTTCTTTTACCAAAAAGTAATTAAGCTCCTTGAGGACTTGTGTTTTTTTGAGACCCTAAAGCTTTTAATACTGTGATTTGCACATAGTAGACACTCAAAACATATTGACAAATAAAACTTTTACAAGGAGCCTTATTATAGTTTAGTGTCACATTATTACAGTCTAAGAACAAATGCAAATATTCTTAGTATTTATGGTAATATCAGGCTTTCAAAATTAATCTTTAATAATCTTTTTTTATTATGATGACACCATTTAATTAGAAATGACTTATGTGGAAAATTAAAATGTCACTTTTAAAAATTCTGTATGCAAAGCAGAATTTTTTTGATTTATGGTTGTTAATTTTGAAGTTAAATAGATTATTTTTCTCTTGTCATTACATTTCACCATTTTAATTATTGAATATGTTCAGAGATGAAAATGACTATGAAATGAAATGCCTGTTTGTCATATGCAACACTTAATGATTGTTTTACTCTAACAGGTACTTTGGGAATGAAACACAGTTGCTCTGTGCTTACAGCCTATTTGTCTTCTGAGTTACTAGATATAATCACTAGGCATCCACTTATGCAGCAGAGGAACTAATATTCCTGATGAGGACAATAAATAAGGCAATCTATGCTCCTAGTACAGAATGTGTATAAGCAAAATGGAAAAACTAATCAAACTAACTAGACTGTGCAAAGATAGAATGAGATGAGTTATATGAATTCACTTTTTTTTTTTTTTTTGCGGTACACGGGGCTCTCACTGTTGTGGCCTCTCCCGTTGCGGAGCACAGGCTCCGGACGCGCAGGCTCAGCGGCCATGGCTCACGGGCCTAGCCACTCCGCGGCATGTGGGATCTCCCCGGACCGGGGCACGAACATGTGTCCCCTGCATCGGCAGGCAGACTCTCAACCACTGTGCCACCAGGGAAGCCCATGAATTCACTTTTTAAATGGGAAATCAAGACACAAATGAAAGATGATAGAAGCATAATTAATCTCAAACTTCTGTTTAATGATTTATTGAATTTAAAATATACACAATTTTTATTAAATATACATTTATAACAAATTTAAAAATATTTCACACTAGAGAAAGCTCAAAGGAAAATAGCAGTTCAGAACTTTTAGCACCTCAAAGCCAAAAAAAAAGGGTTGGGGGGAGAGTGTGAGAGAAAAAGGAAGGGGAAAGGGAGAAGATAATTCCCATATATGAGAATATATGTGGCTGGAGTTGCCAAGCAAACAGCACATGAAGAATAATAATTGCATTATTACTGTTACTACTATTATTATTATTATATAAAGCAAACAGAATTGAGCTCTGATGAACTTACTATATATAAAACGTGCATGTGAACGTCCCACTGAACATTGGCACCGTGTAATCCACCACATCATATTTCTCCATTGAAAGATGAGTAGCATTTTCAGAGCTGTTTAAATGTTAGAAATGATGATCCAAGGTTATAGACTGGTAATACATTATTCAGGATCATGAATTCAAAAGCAATCCTTTGAGTATATCTTGAGATCTATGCTTGAGGTTATATTATAAGGTGGTTTAGGGTCATTTGCCTTTTTTAAAGAAACTGACCCATGTATGTGTTGCCTACTCTTTTCGCCATGTAAATTTCCTTGTATTAACTTCCATCAGATTGTTGATCTTTATGTAAGCAGCTGCTCATCAGTAACTTTTTGAACCATAGGATTATAGGAAGTACATTCAATTAAAAACATGTCAACACAATTTTAATCTCTTCCACCAATTTAACCCTAGATTCATGCTGCTTCAAAGTATTAAAAATCCCCAAAACCTTGTTTTACATTCTGACCCACTCAAAAGTATACAATGGAAAAATACATTCCATAGTTTTAGTATCAAGCCTTTTCCTGTCAGCCACAATATTTGTCTGTTGCTTTATAATAGACATGTCAATATCAGTTTCACTAACTTTTATTTTCTTGGGCATCTTGAAAAGTTGAGTATGAAACAATAGTAATTCAATAAGTCTGTTTTCTTTCCTCATCCAAATGTTCTAAAATTGAAAACCAAATGATTTTTCACCTTAGCAGTAGTGGTATATTTCTGTCATTTTAAGAATATTTCTTTGGGAGTGACCTATCTTGAATATATCCATCTAAAACTGCCTAAATGTTGTATGCTACTACATACATACATACCCAAACTGTTCTCTTTTTTTTCCTGTGCTTTAACTTCTAGGAAATCCTTCTCCTGGGCTTTATTAAGACTTGGACTCTTTCTAGTGACTAGTAAAAGTGCTAAGTGGAAGCACAGAGACATAATGCCCTATAGGAAACGAGCCATACATTTGGAGTGAAATGTGTTTGCCTCTGAACTATGCAAATTTTAGCCATATTAACTTAGTCAATGTACTTAAATTCTAAAAAACAACTTCCTTAGATATGATACATAGTTTACAGATAAAGAAAACGTAATTATATGCCTTCTGCATAAATCACTACTTTAAGCACATAGGATACAAACAGGAAAGCATTTTAAATTGTAAAAGCCTAGAAATACATACAGTAATATTTTAATAGGCTGCCTGATGTATATTTACATATCTAGTTTGTCTATTGAAAATATCATAAGTGGATCAAATTGGGCATTAAATGTGAAATTATAAAATAGTCAGGACCCTCTAAATATTAGTTTATGTTGAATTCACCCAAAGACAAGAAGCATATTAACTAAATTCCATTGTTTTAGGAGTACTAACCATCTTGCCATGAGCTTTATTATTAATTTGTAGTTAAAATAATGCAAGTTTGGAGAATTTCATTCGAAATGTGAAGCAAGATATAATTAACAAGGGAAATGATGTGCAAGTTAACAATTGTTTTCATATGAGGAATTTGATCTTTACGTTTATTTAAAAATAGGCAAATTATTGCAGGTCTAATTAAAATTTTACTGTGATACAACCTTGATCGTAGGTGAGATAAATAAAGAATGCATACTCTTTAGACTAAAATATTATGGTTTACTATGGGATTGACACTCTTCCTTATTAAATTTTCTGTCTTTTATGTGAAAAAGTAAAAGTGCATTTTCAGGCTTAAAAGAAATTCATGTGATATTAAATATGACTTCAGTACTCTCTAGTATATGTTTTTAGAAAGATTGTAAAGAATATAGATTTTATTTAAAAGTAAAAAATCTTTAGAGGAATAAAGAAATGTATGAATGAATTTTATACACAGACATTGCCTCAAAATTAATTTCATATAGGGATTGAATGTTGAAAACATATAGAGAAAAAAGAAGAATAAAATGAAATATGTGTAAACATCCCAGATTAACCTAGAGTAGATGCTGATTCTAATACAGTAATGTCTCTGTAACTTCTGTCTCTACTGCCTGCTTTCAATCTACAAAAATTAAAAGCAATACCATTATTAATTCAAATGATAGTAATATAGTCTGTCAAAATATGTTAAAAGGTAAAAACATCTAAAATTATGAAGCAAACTTACTTCTTTTTGAACAAGAAAATATTAGTCAGCAACAGCAATATTTTACATGTTAGTTTTTATATAGTTGGTAAAGCAATATGAAGATATACGTGTTGTTGCTTCATTTGGAATGCTGCCAATAAATTAAATTTGTCTCTGACCTCTGTCTTATCTACATTTCCAGGTTACTTAAAAAACCTTGTTAATAAGGTAAAAGTATAGAAATTAATACATATTGGCAAACTCATCACTTAAACCTAATAGATGACATTTACAATTTTGTGATACAATAAGTCACCTGGATATTCTTTTTCACTTTAAGCACACATTTTGAAATATAAATATATTATCATATCACCATCAACAGAAAAGCTTCTTCATGGTGAAACCACTATTTAAAGGCTAAGTAGGAAATTTGTGTCTTTGAGGAAAGTAGTTTTTAATGCCTTTCAGACAACTATATAAAGTAGATGAAACAATATATTATATCAAGTAATGACTGATTTCAATATTATTTTTCTTTTGTTTGTGCCTACATACAAACTATATTCTTCAGTCTTTTAAAAATTAGACCTACTATCAGGTATATTATAAAAATATTTAGATCAAATCTTGATTTTAAACTTATTTGATATTGTTTCATTTTATAGAATGTTCTTTACATTATGTTTGTCTACTAAAGGCCAACTGTATTGGAGTGTAAAGATGTGAATAAAATGCACAAGTTGTATTATTGATCAGAGAAGAACTAAATGTGATAGACATACATGATGTCAGTGATCAGAGAAACCCATGCTGTGACAGGGCAGAACATTATTATTAGTTGTTACTGTGACCTATAAAACCGACAGCGGAGCATATGAGAATTTCCTCTTCGGAGAAGATGGGGCACATACACAATTTTCAAAAACATCACAATTGGCTTCAATATCTCTACACAATGAGTCACTGCCCCAGAACACTATTTCTCAAACTCTAGTGAGAGTCAGATCACTTGGAGGCCATGTTAAAATACAGATTTGGCCTACCCTGAGGCTTCTATTTCAGTAGTTCTGTGAGAACCCTGAGAATTTACATTCCTACCAAGTTCTTTGTGCTATTGATGTGGCTGGCCCAGGCCCCACAAGTTGAGAAACACGACCTTAGCAGAAGGTCCTGTTTCTCCAGGACATCACCATTCATGAGACCTTGTCAAGGGTGAGGGAAGGTATTCTTTCCAATGGTGATTCTACTCTCTGGATCTTCAACTGATATTAGACACATAGCCTGCATTTTTACATACTAGAAATATAAAGTACTAACAATTTTTTAAACTTAGTATCTATGATGTAATAGACATGTGAATACTAAAGTGAATGCACTGGGGCCTTTCTTTTAACATAGTATCACCTAGTTCAACCTAGTCAGGGGTTATGTCTTAAAAGGTGGATAGGAATTACCCAGGTGTCACAGTGAAGTATTTTCAACAATGGAACACTCCGTGATGTAATCTAATCCATCTTTTTCATATGTGTGAAACATTAAGACAAAAATAAGTTTTCTGTTATTACCTGCTCACAAAATGATTTGACCGTAGTGACCCTAGTCTGTGCCCTGCTTTTTTTTTTTCTCTTTATGATTTTGCTCAATTCTGAATACAAATTTTGTATTTGTTTTTTGAGTTGGAGATAGATTTGTATTTCCAGACTGATTCTCATTTCACTAAAAAAAGTTTGTTCCCTTGACTTACAGTGGGAAAAACTGAACCTTCAGATAAATGTCTATGTGTTGTTTTCCAATGCTAAAAAGAAATATAAATATAAACACAAACAGGGTGACTCATACCTCCTACTGTAAGAATGGTGGATCACAGGGAGAATGCAGACGTACATGGAGGTAGTTTCTTGCTGCTCTGTTCTTGTCCACTAGAGGGGTTAGTCTGAGGGCAAGACTGGCCTGGGCTTTTGAAGAGAAAAATCTTAGCATACTGCAAGAGTAATTTTTGCCACTTCTGTCTCCTCCCATCCCCTTTAGGAGCTTGAAGGGATTTCTTGTATAGGGGAAAGGAAAGCCTAAATGTCTACTAACTAGAAAGGACTGTTTATGAGATATTTAGTGGGGCCATACTTGTTCCAGCCAAATCAATTTGGATTTAAAACTGTTGATCTTAAACATTTCAATATTTAATATTTAATCGCCCTAACAATGGCAGAAAAGAAAATCATTCCAGGCAGAGGATCTAACATGAATAGCAGCATTACAACATAAATCTGAATGTGAAAAAATCCAAGCAGTTGTTTTTCCTGGAACATAAAATTAAGATATAAGTAAAGCTGGAGTAAAGTAGAAAAAACAAATCATATAAAAACTTATGTATCATTCATTGATACACTGATAAATTTCTCTTTGTATTTAGAGTGTGTGTGTGTGTGTGTGTGTGTGTGTGTGTGTGAGAGAGAGAGAGAGAGAGAGAGAGATAAATCCACATAATGCAGTGGTATACAGTTATTAAGAATACTAAGTTTTGCATCAGATTAAAAAGTCACTTGTGTTAAAATAAGTGAACATTTAGTTTGTAAAATTGCATATGCTACTAAGTTCTCAAATATTTATTAGGAATGCTATCATGTGTCAGATGCTTTTTCATGATACTGATGATACAGTGTTAAACAACACAGTTCCTGGCCCTCATCAAGACTATATTCTATATCAAAGAGACACAAAATAAATTGGAAAAAAGAAGAAATATATCACATATTTTTAATAGAATTCATTATGTATATAATTACTGGATAAATACATCTGAAATATCTAAAGTCTTTTCATAAAATTAATTTTCAAGAGACACTGGAAGGTCATCTCATGACGGACACCACTGTTAAAAAAAAACACTCAGAGAATAAGAGAAAAATAATGGAAACCAGGGTCGTATAGTGTAAATATTCCCAATACAATAAAGAGCTTTGATAGGGCATATGAGATAGGAAAATAAAATTTAGTTTAAGATAATATTTTTAAAGATGATAGAACTGAAATATAATATGTAAGTGAAACTCTCATACTTTTCAAAGGCTAACTTTAGCGTTGAGTGAAAGAGCTAAAAGTTGGATCATAAGTTTATTTTATTTGTTTTGTTTTTTTTGTTTGTTTTTTGCGGTATGCGGGCCTCTCACTGCAGTGGCCTCTCCCATTGCGGAGCACAGGCTCCGGACGTGCAGGCTCAGCGGCCATGGCCCACGGGCCCAGCCGCTCCGCGGCACGCGGGATCCTCCCGGACCAGGGCACGAACCCGCGTCCCCTGCATCGGCAGGCGGACCCCCAACCACTGCGCCACCAGGGAAGCCCCATAAGTTTATTTTAAATGTCCCTTTGGAAGATTCTCCTCAACACCACAATCTTGTCCTATTTCTCCTCTTTTTGATGCAGTCCGTTGCTCCCTTTGCTGTTAACCAATGCCCAGAATAATAGACTTTGCCCCTTAGGGGATTTTACTCCTCTCTGCAAGTATCCGAGAGACTTGGGTTAAAGGCAGTGTCTCTCATCTGCCCTTTTTCAGACATTCTCAATGTTCTGTTTACTTATCCAAATAATTTTTGGGTTTTTTTTCTATCCTGACATTCCTTGCTTGTTCTCTTCCACATAAACAAAAAATGATAGATTACTCCAAACTATATTTCCTCTCATTAGTGTAAGCACTTAATTTATCCTTGTATACTGGCTTGCTAAGTTTTCCTGCTAATGTTAAAATCATAACAAAACAGTTTCTCATAACTAGGAAAATAAACGTGATTTACAGTTATAAACTTAAATATAAGAAGATCCTTATTTCTGAATGAAAGCAATAATGAAAGTTTTAAAACAGATTTATGTGTAATTATACATAAGAAGAAGAAACATGTTCTCCAGATAGAAAAAAAAATTTTTTAAGTGTGATCAGTGAGAATAATCAATGTCTCAGTGATAACAAAATCTTCAAATTTTCTTTCCCTCTACACAGTCTGAAACAAAACAATTAAAAGAAAGAAGTTAGGCTCTGGATGTTCTACATCAATAAAATGAAAATGTAGAGCATTTCTGATATAAAGTTTTGGTTTTAACTAAAATAAACTTGTGTACATCTACTCATTTCATAAAACATTAAATTACACAATGTAAAAAGTATAAAAGACACATGTATCTATATTGCCTGTGAGACTCTAAATTGGTTGAAATTTCTAAAGTAAATTAACATGGAAATACCATTTGACTGCATAACCTATATCTTGTCAGATGACTTCTAGAAAAATTAGAAATGCTGACACTATCTAAAATATGCATAATCATTATTGTCTTGAATAAAAACATTATAAATGGTAGTTAACATTTCTTGACTGCTTTGTATACAGCAGGAACTGGGCTAAGTGTTTTATATATGTCATGGGAATCAGAGATTTTAGGTTCAGATTTCAAGTGTGCAACTTATTAGCCATATTGACCCAATGCAATAACGTAATCCTTATGAAATTCATGATCTTCATCTCCAAAGTGTGGTTATAATAACAAATAGCAAGAAGTGTGGTTGTGTAAATGAAATGAAACAATACATACGGAAACACCTAGCAAAAAAGTTATTTCTCTTCATTAACATTTCTGACCTGTAAGAATAGGCTGAAGCCTGGTTAATTTTTAAAAAGCAATAGTTTTGATATGTGTATTTAAAAGTTGCTGCCACTTAAAATGTAAAACCAAAACATATTTCAAAAGTAGCCAATAGCTAGGGGTTACTTGATGGGAAATTATATAAGCAAGGATGTGTTAGTTCATAAATATGCTACACATAATTGGGTCAATACTGAATGTCTGTCCAAAGGGAAGAAAAAAAAAAAAAAACTAAAGAAAGCCAAGTCTCGAAAAATGTCCCCTATGATTAGACATGTTCAAGACATGCATAAAACACTTCAAAAAGCAGAAGGATGCTGACTGTTACTATGAGTCTTTTGTTCTTTTTTCTTGAATCTCAGAAGGTTAAGAACTTGAAAGATGAAATTTCATAATACAGGGAAATGTAACTGAAACAATAGGCAGGAAAACATATAGATAAATGACAAGATGATTTAGACCAAACGTAATAAATAATGAATAAATTAAGTGAGTTAAGAACAGAGAGTTCAAGCCTGAAACTCTAACAGAGAAACACTCTTCTAACTCATTATATGACCCATTATATGACCTAATTACTACCTACAAATAAGAACTATACAAGGAAGTAAATTTAATGGCTATGACAGGTATTATTTATTTCAGTTTTTAGCATAAAAATTATCCCAAAGTAAGTGGCATAAAACAACAACCGTTTCATTGTGTGGGGCAGGCATTCTGATAGGGCACATCTGGATAGTTATCTCTATTTCCTATCTCTATTTGCACTCCTCTGGTAGCAGTATATGGTGACCCAGCTTAGAAACATCTGGCCCATCTGGAAAGCATCAGCTATTTCTATGAAACATTCTCTTAAAATACCTTCAGGTGAGGAGTGCAACAGAAGGCAAGAATTATCTTGATACTCATTTGCATCTCATCTAGGCTGAGATGACTTATAGATCAGGATCAGCTAGGAATGTTTACCTACCTGTGGCCTCTCTGTGTAACTTGAGCTTCCTCACAGCACGGTGACCACTAAATGTTTGAACTTTTAATATAGTGGCTGAGGGCTCCAAGAACAAAGCAAAGGCTGAAAGTTTAAGTAACTAGTGTATAGAACTCACCTCTTATTGGGAGGAGAGTAAAAGATGTAGTCCTATTTTACAATCACAGTATTACTCGTGCTCCATGCCATATCCCCTCGGTCTACCTCTGATTTCAGCTTTATGTGCCATGGACCAGTCCTTTACATGCTGCAAGCAGTCTGTCTGTCAAGTTCTCACTGCGTGCCTCACCTGCTCTTTTGCTCCCTGCTTTTCTCTCCCTCCACCTCTTTTTTTGTGGTTTGGGTACAGATATGTATATTCTATTTCACAAATCATGGGGAAATTGTTCTTTTGCAAATAATAATAAATTAAACATGTTCATATCAGGAAAAGTAAAACTAAGAAAATAAATAAATAGATAATTCTCATAACTGATTCAGCAAGTCCTTAGCAAGACAGGGCCACAGTTAACACACTGTGGTAACCAACCAGCTTAGTGATTCCATCTGTATTTGTTTTTGGCTTTCTCTTTCTCATGTTCTTTGCTCTCTCATGTTTTTGAACTCTTCCCAAATAAACTACCTGCAGACAAGTTGTGGTCTTGGTTATGTTTTGGGACAAGGGGTAAAAACAAAATAGAAATCAATCTTATTTATGAATGAATATAGAAGTAAATACACTAAAATAAAACAAAGCAAAAATAAGAAACCATATTAAATAGTACATTGTGAAAAAGTGGCTTACTTTATGAACGCAAAAGACTTTTATGTTTTATTGAGGTATAACTGACATACTATGTATATAGATGTAAAGCATACAATTTGATACATTCACCATAATTAAGATAATTACCATAGCCATCATCCCCAAAATTCCTTTGTGCTCTATTTTAATCTACTCCTTTATCTATAGTATCAGTGAAATATAAAACTAGAAAGGCATCTTATTTAATATTAAGCAATTGACAAAATCTGACAATAGTAAATATGAATGAAGATTAAAGGGATGAGAGTATATAAGAATGTAAACTGGTACATCTACCTTGGAAAATAACCTTTCATTATTTTTAATATGAAACATGAACAGAATTTATGACTTAGAGATCCCCTTTTAGATTTATATCCTAGATAAACATATACATACATATATGCTATATGCTCATGATAGCATAGTTGTGGATGCAAAGCTCTCCTTCGAAAAGATAAAAACAAAATAATATTACAGAGAAGTGAAAATAAACCATAGCACCAAACAAGTAATAGTAGAGCATTGCTAATGGAGGGGCCACCTGACTTAATGAGTTTCCTAATGTCACATCACTTGCAAAGAGTCTACACCAAATAAAATTTCACGTGACTATAATCAGTTCTTTAAACCTGCCTTTTTTTTGGAAATACAAGAGGTGAAGATCAGTTTAATAACACCTCAAGGACACAGTCAGACAAATCCAGACTATGTGACATTCTACAAGACAATAGCACTTGTCTCTTAAAGTAAATACCATGAGGAAGATGTAAGAGGGTGATCTGTTTCAATATTAAAGGAGGCTAAAGAGATGTCAGTATACAACGTGTGCACACTGAAAAAAGCTGAAGAAGGCATTTTTGAGACAATTATGAAATTTCAATATGGATTGAATGTTAACTGTTCTAGGGAATTTCAAGTTTTTGTGTGTGTGTGTTTTTTTTTTTTTTGCTCAATGGTATTGTTCATTTAGAAAATACTTCTAATTCCTGTAGATGCATGCTGAATTGTTGTTTTATGTACATAGAGCAAATGTGGTAATAAGTTAAAAACTGAATCTAGCTGGGGTACATGTTCAATGAAATTTTATTAATTTAAACGTTTAAAAATAAATTTTATAATTATTAATGAATTCAAATTTATTTTAAAATGTTGAAAACAAATATTCGTCTCTCGCTTCTCTAGATCTCTGTCATTCTTTACATTGCTGTCAGAGTTATCTTAGTCACACACAGGTCTGATTAAGCTATTTATTCCTCAAGGCTTAATTTAAATAGCACTCCTTCTGAGAAGCTTCATTTAACTTCCCAGGAATAATCCATTGTTTTGTTTGGTTTGTTTTGGTTTTGGTGATCCCCTATATGTTTTGCCGTAATAATTACACAATTGATATTCTATCATAGTCTATAGTTTTTTATTCAACTATTTATTACACTTTCTAAACTCTAATGTCTTTTTGTATGCAACTGAACTCCTGAGATTTAGTCTGCTATCATACCTTATATATGAAAAATAATATGCACATTGTAATATGTACATCTGAATATTCTTAAACATTTTAGTATGCTATTATTTAAGCATTGAATTGAATTTAAAAAAACAATTAAAAATCATTATAAATAGCTATTGTGTCAAATACGTAACATTGATTTCATAATATATATTGAAGAATAAAACTTTACCAAGGGTCTAATACAGTGCTCTAAAAATTAGAGATATCTACATCAAATTTACTATTATACATTATGATACGAACTATTATACATGATGATACATACATTTTGACAAAACTATGGCAATTGTTACTCAAAGAAGTTTACGATTTTTTAATTTTAAATCTCCTTTTAACTAATATAGAAATTTTATGCTAAGCACCAATTTCTTTCTTTCTTTTTTTTTTTTTTTTTTTGCGGTACGCGGGCCTCTCACTGTTGTGGCCTCTCCCGTTGCGGAGCACAGGCTCCGGACACACAGGCTCAGCGGCCATGGCTCACAGGCCCAGCCGCTCCGCGGCATGTGGGATCTTCCCGGGCTGGGACACGAACCCATGTCCCCTGCATCGGCAGGCAGACTCTCAACCACTGCGCCACCAGTGAAGCCCAAGCACCAATTTCTTGAAATAAATTTCTGGCAGTGTTTTTCCTTCTGAGTTGTTTTTAAAATAATGTATAATAGATATGAGATAAAATCCCTCAATAATAGAAGAAATTCTGACCATCTAAACTACTCTGATATGTTCCACTCTAACATGTGAGTCATTGATTCCATTTCTGTTGGCTTCTTAGATTGTTATTGTTACCAACATTTTAATATCATTGTTTGTTGAGAGAAAATTTAGGTAATGGAAGGTTTTGTATTTAATTAGCTCTCAGATTTTATAGTTTGGATGACAAATCAATTTCTTTAATATACAAAACTAAATGAAAAACAAACACTATCTCATTTAGTCTATTGATTTCTCCCTAGTTTTTGCTGTTCCGCTTTTAGTTATTTATTTTTTTATATTTTTCTTTTCATGCTTGGATTGAAGCCTAAGCTTCCAGCCACAGTTGCTACCATTCAAGCTAGTCTTAAAAGTGAAGTAAAATATGCTTCTCTCGCTGACCTTCCTGCCCTTAGCTTAGAATTAGACAACTTATTCCCTCTCTTATACCAATGGCAGAACTACTCCTTTCATGAAAAGCTGCTACATCCATATGTATTAGACAAGGCATGAAGCACCGGCTGCTATGTACTGCTTTTCTAGCACATAGAGCTTGCTCACTGCTTATACCTCAGCTCAGGAAACAAACAAAAAGGCTTAAGAAGGCTCCTATTTGTTTTGAGGTCTTAGTTTATTCTGCCAAGTAGAACTACAAAAGGCTTTGTATTATTATATCTTTTTTGATGATGAGTCCACAAAGGAAATAATTTATATGGCTTCCCTCCTGATACTTGCTTAAAAGAAATACACTTAAAAGTAATAGATATAATTAAATTACAATACACCTGTAAACTCTAGCCTTTATTTTATAGACTGATGGTCAGAATTCCATGTTTGTGCAACATAAATAAATATTACTTTTTAAATTGAGGTTGAAACAAATGAGAAGGAATCCATCATTTTTCCATTGTCAAATTGCATTATTCCATTGCTGACGAATAGCAATACAGCTATTCTGAAACATTCCCATGGTGCCAACCTCAATAATGATAGTACAACTACAACTATTTCTGTAAATCCTTTACAGTTTACAGTATATGCATTAGATCCAGTGATATGTATACAGATTTAATTTTATATTTGCTAAAACTGGGACTGGGAGACCTCTTAAGTCAAATAGTTTCTTAACATTAAAAAACATTACTGGATAGATCACTCTTTTATATTTCAGATGTCATTTTCTAGAGGCAATATACCATAGTGGTTAAGGACTTGGATTTTGAAGTGAGGTTGTCTGGTTCTTTGTTTCACAAATTCTGTCAATTAGTAGCTGTGTAATTTTTGACGGTTTACTTAACTTTCTATGCCTCTGTTTCCTCATATTCATGTTTGGAAGACAAATTGAGCTCAGCAGAGTGGATGGAACATAACATGAGTCAAAGTAAACAGTAATTGTGTGTGTGTGTTTACTTTTTTTGATTTGGTTTGTCTTTTTTTTTTTTTTTTGCGGTACGCGGGCCTCTCACTGTTGTGGCCTCTCCCGTTGCGGAGCACAGGCTCCAGACGCGCAGGCTCAGTAGTTGTGGCTCACGGGCCCAGTTGCTCTGCGGCATGTGGGATCTTCCCAGACCAGGGCACGAACCCACGTCCCCTGCAGCGGCAGGCAGACTCTCAACCACTGCGCCACCAGGGAAGCCCATAATCTTGATACATTTTAGTACTCTTAAAATCTTTTGTTTCCTATAAGGATGTTTTTAATTCTCCCATAGACATTAACACATTTAAAATGTATAAGACAGGTGATTCTTAATGTATGTGTAAATGTTTTTATGATTATAAAAAGTAATTATGTTGACAAGCAATTGATTTGAAAATGAAAGAAGCTTATGAAAGATTAACGTCGTTAATGAGCATGATGGCTCTTAAAAATGTGATAATGAAATGAAATATAGAAGTCACTTTGGCATAACTTCTTTGGCATAACTTTTTTTGGCTTCATATTTTTTCTCATAACCAAACAACAAAGGAGTCTTTCTTGAAATCTTTACTCACTCACATTGCAGTTAATTACTTTAAATTAAAGATTAGTCATGAGCTGTGTAAATGTTATTAGAAGATAATAGTATTATGAACCACATAGTCATGGCAAGAGATACTTAGGATATTAAAGAAATTAATGTGGCCTATTCTCAATGAACTAAAGGAGATTCAAATAATTTGATGATAAATACGTACTTGAAAACTTTACAAGATGGAAAGAGAGCTTTGATGTACAAAATTAGACTTATGGGTCAAAATGTTACTGTATGATACAGAGCTTTTGAAATTGACAGTTAAACAACTAAAATTTCCAGATGGAACAGGTGCGTTTCCTACCTGATGCAAGTTTATCTAGCTATGTACTTTACATGAGAATCATGATAAAGTAATATGCTTTAACTGTCTAAAGGCATGCTCTAATTCAAGTGGATTAATGATTTCATTGTTTTTCTAAACCAAAATAAAAACACGAAGCTCCAAGTGAACAGGCTAGCACTCTGGAAGAATTACAACTTTATCTTATATTATATGGAAAAACACAACAACAACAAAAGGATATGCTTGCCTTTTATGATGGTTGAAACCCACAAGTGAGAAGAAGCAGACTGTAGATACCGAAGTGTAGAGCTGGGTAGTGTTAAAAACTGAGAGCAGATGCCAGCGGTTTAAAATATAAGTTCAAAAGGCTGGAGAGATCCTTTATTCTGAAAAAATTTAATAGCTGCGAGAGCATTTAAAGCTCAGAATCAGCAGCAAATGTGTAATAATAAGTTATGTAATACCTTTATTCCAACTGGTAGGTGCATGTAAGCAAAAGCTATGGTCATAAAAAGAGAATGGACTGAGATTTATCATAGGTAATAGAAAGGATTAAAAAAAATACAAACGCAAGCAATAAAAGAGATGAGTTGAAAGTGAGAGCTGTGGTTAATAGTGCAGTCTCAACTCCAAATGAGACTTGTTTCTTTTAGTGCTTACTTGAACATCTTTCATCAGTTGTTTAAAAAAAGATTTAAGCAACTTGGGAGACATTATCTAAAGAATGAGTGCTGTATTTATGTATTAAAAAGCACAATTAAGTACGCTAACTTGGGGCTTCCCTGGTGGTGCAGTGGTTGAGAGTCCGCCTGCCGATGCAGGGGACACAGGTTCGTGCCTCGGTCTGGGAAGATCCCACATGCCGCGGAGCGGCTGGGCCCGTGAGCCATGGCCGCTGAGCAGATATCTCTAGTTTCTACTTCTACCCATGCTGGATATACATCATTTTATTTGTTTCAGTTACTTGTATCACCATTCAACTGATGGCAAGCTACAAGAATGAAAGAGAAAAATTAAAAGAACTTATTTGTAACTTTTGCCAATACCGTATGTTAGGGATTTGGGAAATCCTCCCTATTCTATTTCTACATGCATAGCTAGTTGGGTTATTTTTATGGAATTTACCACACAGTAATAATAAATAAATGTTTGTCACATTCATAGTACAGATATTTTTCAATAACAATCTCTAGAGCCAGAAAAGAAAAAAGGATAAAGAAATAGTTTCATGAACTAGTAATTCTTATATCATAACTGGCATGTGACAAAGCACAGATTAGGTGCTCAATCAGTGCTGAATGCAATTACAAGTTTATCGGGATATATACAAAATGTCCCCTACATCTCATCAATCTGTGGTTCCTGTAGGAGTTGCCTTAATAGTCTGTCCCTAAATCCAATAGACTTATGGACTTCCTAACAATTTAAAAACCTTAATCCCTTCCCTTCCTTGAATTGTGGCTCTTTAGAAATGAGGATAAGGCAGGACAATGGATTAAAGTACTTGCATTTGCCTTCTGCAGTTTTGCAGATCTTCTCACACTCTTTGGTGTCCTTTGCTTTAAGTCTGCAGATTCCCTGGCCTTGTAAAGAAGTGGGGTGGCCCACTCCTGATCTTTTAGTCTTGCAATTTAACCATGTTGTCAGCCTCCCAGGGTCCAGGTGCAGACACCTGAAAATAAACAAAAAACGCCTTACCTTTTACTGTTCATTAATTTTAGATGGTTGTGTCTGCAGAGTAGCTCAAGAAATTAGAAGTTGTTTTCTTTCTTTTTTGTTGTTTTTTACATTATTTTACTACCACACTCTCTCCTCTTTCTTAGGACGTATAGGCTAGTGGAACTCCATCGTTTTTCTACAGCTTTGCATCTGAGGAATGTGACATATCCCTATCTTTATCACTGAATCACTAATGATTTTTGTGGCAGTGTTTGAGTTTCTGTGTGTGTTGGGTGGGGGTGATTGGACTGGGAGAAATTGATGGGTAAGAGGAAAATGACCTATAAAATGTATCTGTATCTCCAGGGTGTCCACAAAAAATTAATCAGTCAATGTAAGAAAGAAATGGAATTTTTTATTTGTGTAAAATTGAGGATTATAAACTGGGAACAGCCTCTGAGAGACATCTGAGAACAGTTCCACTCACTAGAAGTTAAAGTACAGTTATATGGGTTTTCTGAGACAGAGGGCTGTACATTAAATGATGTATTATTGACAGTTTGCACAATCCAGGTCTGTAAGTACAAAGTGGTGGGTCATCGTGACCCTTACGAGGTCACGAAGGAATATTGTCTTTTAAGGAGTTGTCTTGATGGTGATAGGAGAATGTTGCTCTTTATGGCTGAGCAGGTATTTCCGCCAGTGGGGAGGACTGGTCGTCGATGCATAATGCAGATACATAATGCACAATAGAGGAGAGAGAAGAGGCCAAAGGTCAGAGAAGAAATTTTTTGTTTAAATTTTTCTTGTCTTGCCATAAAATATGAATTTTATTTCACAAAGGTGTATGCATTGTTTGAAACATTCATTGCCACCACTGCCACTGTAATTTTGATAAAATTCCTTGCCTTAGAGTCACTGATAGGCAATGGTAGAAGCATAAGGAAAGAGTTCTGAACTTCAAAGGAGTGTTTGTGCTCAGTCTCATACTGTGTCCACCACAACCTCATTAGGCCAGCTTCCTACATGACATGCAAATCATCTTCCTTCACGTTTCCCATTGTCCTTCACTAAAATTTGGCTTTTATTGTCCCTCTACAGTCTGTCTATTTGCATGTAAAACCAACTGTTAAATGAAGACATTTGACTAGATGCCCATTTAAGCGTTTCAAGTACACTGACAGTTAAGAAGGCTTTGTCTGCTCAGAAAAGATGGAAGTTCTGGGCAGGGTGAATGGGATGTTACCTGATCCACATATTGGCACTTCAACATGTAAACTTCAGCCAAAAAAAGGCTAAGAAACATTGTTACAAATATACTCTTTAAATCTTTCCTCTCTTCATCCAAAAACATCCCCAGAAAACTCAGGTAGGTTCTGGATTAAAATCTAAAAAAAAAATTCTTATGTGGATATAATCTATTTATAATTGTTGCACATAGCTTAATAAGTTGAAAAGCATCTGTTCACACTGGATGGCCGGCTCCTTAGAAAAAGGAACCATGTTCTATCCATTTTTGTACATTCAGATTTTATTTATTCAATAGTTTATGTCAAATATTTAGGGAGTATGGTATTAGGTACTTTCCAAGGAGCTAAACCTTTGCATCTGGATATTGCAGTCTGTTTGCTTAGAGAAAGACAATTAAGCCATCAGTTTAATACCTTTTCATAGCTACCATAATGGAGGTAAGCACAGTGCTGTATGGGGGCATAGGAAGAAACACCAATTCTTGCTGGAGTGGAGAGGTCAAGGTGTCCTGGAGGAGGTGACACTTGAGTTGAGTTAGGAAGGATAATAGAATATTGGTGAGTAATGTATGAAAGGGAGAAAGACGAATTGCAATTCAGGAAGATGTAACAACGTCATAAGGAACTGGTATGTTTGGGGAAGTAAAGGTAGAGGCCAGGTTGAACTTGAGAGGGGACGCAGAAGGAAGGGTTTTGTTCTTTTTTCTGAGGCATATTGGAGAACAGAAGGAATTTTTTTACAGGGAGTAGTATGATCATATTTGGATTTTATAAATATCCCATCTGCAGCAGCATGGATAATTCATAGGAGTGGAACTGGACTGAAAGCAGAGGTACAAGTTATATTTTATTAAATATATCATACTTATATGGATCGGATATTGGGTTCCATCGAGCTTTAAATTGGCCCGGATTATTTATTTTCTTATCAAAATATTATTATTAATAATTTTAGTAAAGGGAATTCCCTGGCTATCCAGTGGTTAGAACTCTGCGCTTTCACTGCCGAGGGCCCAGTTTCGATGCCTGGTCAGGGAACTAAGATCCCACAAGCTGTGCAGTGGGTCCAAAAAAAAAAAATTATTAATATAAGCCAGAATGGGTTTGGTACTTGGTACTTCCAGTCCTGACATTGTCTTACCTAGTAATATGTGCAACCCAGGTGTGGCGAAGAGTTTTCACATTCACATGTGGTAAAATGTGAGACAGACCTTATCTCTTTCCCCTACACTTGTGACTCAGTGTAACCAACATCTCTCTTTCAAGAGCAGCAAGCAAGGTCTTCACTAATAAACATGAAAGAAAATGTGACCAGTGAGGATTCACTTCCTGTTGATGGTGCTAAGTGAAACATTGGTTGCCATTTGGTGTAGCAGTAAGTTGAACCAGAGTGAACAGTGACTTGAACTGCATGAGTTCCACAATTCACCAGACTGTGATGGAGTCACTAGGGGCACGTGGAAAGATACCTTCAGAGGACATGAAATAGGTGTAGGAAATGCAGACAGAAGGTCCCTATTTGCACTCTGGAGTATCTTAACATTTGGGAAGAATCTTTAATGGAATTCCTGTATTTAACTGGATAAACATATATTCTACAGTGAAATAGAATACATTGGATAAGGCTATGATTTTTCAACACTTGAATTTGGCAAACTCTTCAAAAGAAGCATACAGGTAACATTTTGCTTTCTTGCCTCATAAAAATATTTATTGGCAAGAAAAGCACTCTAGCTGTTGACAAAAAGATAGTAGCTGTGTAAATATTTGGCTTGAAATATTTATATATATAAGGAAAAGTCTTAAATTGAGAGTATCCTTTCATTCTGCAATATTGGCTCTGAGCTTTTTAATGAATTTCCATTAAAAGACAAAGGGAAGAGTACTAATGCCTTAGATTGGGTTCCCTAAAAGCAGAGAGAGTGTTTTTGAGAAAGGAATTGATTGAGGGAGTGCTCTCAGGAGAAGAGGAGTGTAGGAAACAGGGAAGGTTATGGGATCAAAGGTAAAAGAGGATGTTATCTTGGCAGGCGATTAACTTGGGCCTGGTGCCACAATGATTTTCCTATTTCTTTTTCCCACCCCCTCTAATTACTTAACCACCAAATTTACCACAAGGGGTGAGGCATTCAAATTGTTAATTCTAAATATAAAAAGGGGGGTTCATAGAAAAAAATCCTTATCAGTTTCCAAAGTCATCAGCTTTATGTCTGACTTTCTTTTCTCCCCTGAGGGACTTCCCTTTCCTACTCTTTTGTGTGAAACCTGCCCACAATCCCCTAGTTTAATACCCTCAAGCTGTGTATATATCAGGACATAAACTCATAATCTCCATCCCCATCATTTTTCTATGTAAACAGAAGACCAAAATGTCTAAACCCTAAACCTAGCAAAAATAAAATAAATAAAATTTGTCCCATTTAATGCCAGGGGACCATATTTTTTAACTCCTTTGGTGAAGAGTCTAATAGTCCCCAGTAAGACAGATAGAGCTGTTCTTGGCCTGTTGAGAGCTATTCTCCAGGAGGAAGTAGCAACTCAGAGTATGAGAGCATCACCGGCTAAAGGTATGGGGAGGAACAGAATCAACAGTGTCGATTACAACTGAAAACCAGACTTGTGCATTTACATGTTAATTTTATATTTACTACATATGAATCTTCCATAGAATTTCCTTTATAATATACATGTGCTGCTACATTTTAAAATATATCACGTCTTCAAAATGTAGCTTAAAAAATCATGAAAATATCTCCTTTTTTTCAATGATTTCATCACTCCAAATTACCCAGTTACTTTTCTAATTTAATTGGAAAAAAATATACAGTTACCCTTTAAACATTAAATACCAATTTAAAATTTTTCATAGTACCATTTAAAATCCTTGAAAAATAGGGGTTACAGTAGAAGTACTGAGAAGACCTTAATTATAGCACTGGGAAAAGTAATACTCTAATGGCTATATAGCAGATTGTATTTCAAGTGAAGAAACAATAAAACTGTAAACCATGAAGTGCAAGCAGGGGATAAGACATATGTCTCATGCATTCAGCCTCGACTAAAGTGACAATTTTCAGGCGCAGTTGGATTCTTAATCAGATAATTTTATCAGGTACAAAGAGCTGTCATTCTCACTGGCCATTAAAAAATAGCTTTTAAATGGTGTAAAAAGATCATTTTCTCTTTTCCTGTTCACTGGCACTAGTTTGCCAGCAGTATATCTGTACTCACTTCTAAGAGCCCAACTCACTTTCATTTAGGTCTTTTTAATTTTTTCTCAGAAGTGACAAAATTTAACAATGCTAAAGAATTTAATCATACAGCATCCATAGCAAAATAAATAACTAAAACATTTTCACATTTGCAGTACGTTTTTTATTTGAGGATGAAGTCATAGGCTTTTTTGTTTTTTTGCGGTACGCGGGCCTCTCACTGCTGTGGCCTCTCCCGCTGCGGAGCACAGGCTCCGGACGCGTAGGCTCAGCGGCCATGGCCCACGGGCCCAGCCGCTCCACGGCATGTGGGATCTTCCCGGACCGGGGCACGAACCCGTGTCCCCTGCATCGGCAGGCGGACTCTTAACCGCTGCGCCACCAGGGAGGCCCCATAGGCTTTTTTTTTTTTTTTTTTTAAAGAGATAATTTGTTAATTCAAATAAGGATTGAAAGGCTTCTGGACAACAGGTGAAGAAACCTATTTGTCCAGTGTAGGTCACTGTGATAACAAGCTGTGAAGAGCTAAAACAACCATGTAAAACTATTTCAATGTTATATCCAATGCCAGAGTTTCTCTACAAATGAAATAAAATACAAACATACAGGCAAAAAAATTACATAACCTCCTTTTTCCGAGATACAAGATTGAAAGGAAGAAGACTAAAAGATAATGAATAAAGAAAAGAAAGAATATATATATATAAAATATATTCACATACACAACAACATCTTATACAAATCTTATTCCCAGCCACAAAAATATGAATTGTGTCTTCATTTATCCCAAACAATGAAACGCAAATTTACTTTTGTAATCAGGTTCAATTCCTGCAGTATTTGCTAAATTTTTTTATATAATAAGGGATGATAGGTAATAGTTAATCCATTAATAAAAGTTATGTAATGATCTTTTAATTTCTGAGTTTCCTTCAGATTCATGCTTCCTATTTAGTAACCCAGTTTCCGTTCTGGTAGGCATGAGAGTGACAGAGTGAATAAATGTTATTTTAGAAAATCAGAAGATGGGACATATGTGTGTCTTAACCAGGAAAAAGGGAAAAGAGAAAGCACATCTTTTCTGCTCCTGTGGACTGTCAAAAGAGGAAGGGGAAAAGCTGACTCCTGCCACTCAGTGGGATTGTGGGATGAAGGGTAGGGATTTTCAGGAAGGCAGAGAGAGGGTATGCTGTGACCTCCACTCATTTTTTGCTAAACTGCAATCCCAGGGTCCCTGAGGAGTGATAAACAGGTTGAAGAGACAGCCCAGGGCAGAGGAGTTGTTTCTTTTCTGTTTGCGCTGTTGTGGGAAGACTTCTAGACTTGTAGACTGTGTCTTTCACATTGTAACCGCCATGAGAATAAAATGAGCTTTGAGACCTGTTGAAGCAGAAGGAAGGCTTGAGGGTCTCTTCAGCACCTGTGTCACATGAATCTGATGGTTCTGTTTGGCAAGTTTACTGGGGATTTCAGGGAAGTGAAAGAGAAAGTACTTTGTAACTGAAACCTCCAGAGCAGAAACCTGGGGTCAGACTAAAGGGGAATTGCAGTGGTGGTATGGCATAGCTAAGGTGAGGTTAAGTGACCTCTGAAAAGCCAGAGAAGAGATCACAGCAGCCATCAACTTGACCTGCACTGGGCCCAGGAACAGGTTCTGCCCGATCTCTTCTCTGGGAACAATAACCAGTATATATTTCCCAAAACATGATCATGCAAACTTCCGTATACTGATACTGTCTGGGGAAGAATCTGGAGGTGTGATTTGAACCTGAAATGTTGAATTATCAAGAACAAATAGATTGCATAAACTGATGGTAAAACTATTTGGCCATTCTGAGCTTATCAAATAGGGTTATACTGCACTTTCAGGACATGCATGTGTTTGTATGTTTGTGTGGGGAGAGTGTGCATGCATGTGAGTGTGAGTGTGTTTAACACCACACTTCTCTGTAAGTCGAGGGAAGAGGGTACATGGAGAAGGATCAGATGAATTACGGGAAGAGTTAAAGAAGCTAAATTTGCTTATCTGAGTACAATGTGGATAAATTTGCAACTTCATCATAGTCAACATTTAAAAATTCTAATTGGGATACCAATTCTCCAACAAAGACATAAAATATAGGCATAAACCACCTAGGGTCTCCCATGCCTTCTTCTTGTCACTACTTTGGCTATTACCCAAAAAATTAAGAGAGATTTGCACTTCCAATTCTGAATTGGGTCAAGGGCAAATCACTCGAAGCATAATACTCTGTTCTTAGCCAGATAATCAAAGTATGAGTCTCAGGAAACAAATTATCCATAAGTAATTTAGGCTTAGTTTTTAAAATATCTTAATATCAAATACTTTGTGCCAAGTTCCTTCTCTTTTGCTTTTCGTCTCATTAATGTGTTGTCACTGCAAAGGGATTGCACATTGTACAGATGGGGAGACTGAGGCTCCAAGAGATGAATTGTCTACACTCACATAGCTAGAAGTAAAAGACTTGAGGTTTGAATGTGGAGACCATGGCCTTTTTACTTCACAGGACTCATAAGTTAGCACTCTCAAGGGCAGGAAAAGTACTTGAGAACTTTGGTTATAGTTGAGAGATGATACATGAGAGAAGGTGGCAGAAAATCCCTACTCAGACTATGGGGAAATGGGATATAGAAGATGGGTAGGGGGGCAATGAGTCTCTGGAAAAGAAATAGTAAAGGCCAATATAAATTGTGCCATTACATGCATTCATCAGAATTGCTTGACAATTTAATATCCATTACAGAGCTAATGAGAAGATTGAAAACTAAAGCCAATTGAAAACTAAAGCCAAACTAAAGCCCTCTCTCCCTCTCCAGATCCTGAATTGAGATACAGCATTAGTGTTTGGCTTATTGGTCCCCAGTCATGTCAGTGTGATTTTAGACGGACTATACACGTTCCTAAAAGAATTGCTGCGGTATTTTAAGAAGATTGTACTTCGTTAGAAGTTTGAATCCATCCTAAAAATGTCTCTTCCTAGGAAAGGCAATTGAGTTGCTATTTAACAGAGACAGCCGTACCTAGCTGTCAACTCCAAAGGAGCAGTTTTTCAGTTTCTCTTGAGGCATGGACTTCTATTTATTCACCTGTTTCTGACTGCATATATGATTTTATATTCAAAATCTGTGGAGATAAGCATTTCATCTTTAAAAATAGAATGCAAGTGATTTTATACTTTATGAACTGAAAAAGTAAAATGCTTAAGAAGATTATAGATTATCATCACAATCTGCATATAAGATGTCTTTCATCTGGGGAATATTAAAAAAATCAAGAGAGATTAAATATAATTAAGGGGGGGAGACAATGAATGAGTAATCCACAGAACACCATCAGAATTTTCCACATTCATAAAACTTATTTAGAATTCAGTGAACTAGACAATGAAAAAAATGATAAAGCAACCCACACAAAAAACAAAGTAGGCAAATAAACAATTCATTAATGTGGCAAAGCTTGATATAAGCAAAATGGGAATTGACTTTTAAAACTATAGCTTCTGAAAAATTAAATATGGTTTTAAAAATTCCTTGTCAATATGCACCGTGCACCACCAGATTTTCTTGTTTACAGTATTTCATTTGTAAATAACCTCTTCAAATGCAATAAATATTTACATGTAGGAAGGAATTCCAAACATCTTAATTTACCTAAGTAATCATACAGTAGGACTGAATGTGAATGGTTATACATATACTTCTTTCAACTAAATGAACAAACTTAAATTTTTCTTTGAAAATGTCCATTCATAGAGTCTATGAGTGAAAAACTTATTGAAAGCAGATCAGGGGATAAGGATCATTCATTTTCTGATTCTTTGATTATAAAACTTGCCCATTAAGAAATATCCCATGGTACTATGCACAGACATTTATTTAGAACTAATCGCATTATGTTGTGGTTAGCTCTTTACTAGTTTGTTTTATAGAGGAGTCTGGATTGATATGGGGAAGAACATTTGCTAAAAGGATCTACTTAAATTCTTGGACCAGATGAGAAGGGTATATGGAGAAGAGGTAAAATATATATAAAATATACAGAATTGTAGGAAAAGTATGTTGAGTTTATAAAGATAAAAATAAAAATATATCAAAATTGTGGAAAGAATACTGTTTTAAATTCCTAAAGCCAGTTTCTACAGTAGTCTTTTATTTATCTGAATTGGGAAAGTTGTATTCTTCAGCATATCATTTTAGTTCCTAATGGCGGGAATTGATATTCTCCTAGTTACCTGTCAAATGCATCCCTCTCAATCTATCCCCCTCAATCCAAACTCCACACAACCATTGTGAAAATAAGAAACCCATCAGGGAAGTCCACAACTATGGTATTAATATATATATACAAATTTTTTATACATGTAAAGTTATACATATACAATTTTATATATATGTTTAATCATACATACATATTTTATACACACATATGAGTCTGTATGTATATATTAACAAATATGTTGTGGGAGATGATTAACAAACCCACAGAGCATTTATCTCAAATTAAATCAAGAACTCAGAAGAATACAGGAAGAACAACTAAAAAAAGAAAGTGAATTGAACAAAATGTTTCTGGTAAAACCAGGATGATATTTCTACATTGCTTGTGTAATAAGAATAAAATAAATAGAATTGGATGGAAACAATTATAGAGATTATGATTCAGTCAATATGAAAAGAAAATTAAAATTGTCTATAATTTTGAAATAGTCATAACCCTTAGTCATAATCCTTTCCTTAAGGAAAGAAAATCCATTTAAAATTTTGGAATGTTCGTGGTTTGACTTAGAGTTGATGGCTTGTAACATAGATGATTAGGTATATTCATATTACTTTTTTTGCTTTATGACTTTAATGTTTGTTTAGTTGAGGATTATCAAAATAATCCTATATGTATGTGATGAAAATCAAAGATTACATAATAGTTTATTATCTTATGATGAATGTTACCATTACTAATGTTACAAAACGAATTGCTTCAAAACTTAGTGTACTAGAGCAAGCCTTTATATGACACTGAGAATATTAATTAGAATTTGATTAAAGCTCCCATTTAAATTCTCTCTTTTTTCCCTCTAGGGTAGTTTTTGTTTTATCTTTCTCTGTCATGCTAGTGACATATATATAACTATAGTTATAACTATAGTTATATATATGTCTATATATGGATTATATATAATCCATAATGAGAAACATCTAACCATTTACATTTCTGGAGATAAAGATTACATTTTTATATATATCTTTGGTCATTTTAGTACAAAAAATACTGCAATATGATAGATTATTTTGTATAATAATATATTAAAGCAATATAATTTGAGTAGTGAAGAAATGTTTTCATCTATGTCAGAGCATAGATGTATTTTATTTTGTTATAAATGTTTAGCATCCTGGTTATTTTATAATCCCTCTACCTCCAAATTAATATGGTCTTTGAAGTCTAAAATATCATTTAAATGTTAATTTAAAATAAGAACTCTGTTACCCAAGTAATTTCAAAGTAAGACAGTGAAATATAATATTGACCTCTGAAATAATCTCAAGAATGCTCTGACTTCCCATTCTCTGATGATTGAAAACTGTGGTGACGTTATATTTCTTAAAACTACATACTTATTACTAATTTTATTTGATTTTAGTATTTTTTATTTCACAAAATATAATTTATCCCTTGTTTGTTTTGCCCTTTTTGTTTTCTCCCAGAAGCCTCAGTGTTTCATTTTTTCGCACTCTTATGTTGGTTTGTGCTGGAGCCCAAGTGGTAAGGAAGAGTTATCAGATACTTTCTAGATTTTCCTCTAGTTCTAGAGATGTGTGAACATAAATCTTTCCTGAAAGAGTAACTTAAGAATTCTCTAAGAGCATATGCAGAGCCATATAAATGAGAATGTGCCAGGGGGTATGATTTATAGGAACAAGCACCTGTTTCTCATTATCAAGAATATTTATCGAGTACAGAGAAATAAGTATTGATGAAATACAATTGTCCCAGATAATAGAATTTAGCTGTGTCTTCCTGAGCATATCACTAGCAAGCTAAAAGCTGGAGGGTTGATGGCATCTTTCACTTGAGATGGTCTGTGTGAGCTCAATATGACTAAAGTCACAGTGATCTTGGTACATCAGCATCTATGCCTGGGAATCACAAGACTTTCAGTCTACAATAACTATGAATGCTATGTTGTTGCCCTTTAAAATTCTGGGTACACTTGGTGCTCCTAGTGAAAGCTATCGTGTTTTAGGAGTTGAATTTTCAATCTGAACTGGAAACAACCAACAGTTGTAGTCAAAGAGAAGGAGCATTTCAATAAGCAAGGTTTTCCTTCACAGTTAAAGCCTTTGTTCCAAACCTATACCAATGCATTTGTGTAAAAATTACACCAAACCAGTCCAAATCTAATAAAATAAAACAAAATACAACATGCACACACACACACACGAGAGAGTGCATACCCACACAACACTATCATTTTTAAGTATTGAATTATTCTTTTATGCTCCTTGTAGGTATCTAATTGCGAGAGACCAATAAATCTTTTTGAAAATGACAAAATGTTAGTTAACTCTACATCTAGACAAGACCCAAGTTCATATTAAGTGATATAAAACCTCTAATCAGCTTTTGAAAGTTAGCATACTTGGTAAAATTAGGCAAAGATTATTTTTATCTAATGTTAGTTTTCAGACTACATATCCTGCTGTGCACTTGCAAAGTAATAAAAGGTCTTATGTTAACTAGACTAGATCTCATGGTGTTAAAAAATGTGATAATTTACAAAGAGAAAAAGTCCTCAGATATAATTAGCAGAAGTGTTAAACAAATAGCTCATATGCTTTAATTAAATTGCATATTAAACCAGGTATCTGTATTTTAATCTCTGTAGTTTGAGTATATTATGTATCTTTAAAGTTTTATTAACTGATCTATGATGAATCAAATAACACTTATGTATACTCACCTAAGTACAAGAGATTAAAACATAAATTTAATATTTAAATGATTTATTTGCATAGAAAAGACATTTAAAAGTAAGACTAATTAACTGCTAAATTCATCTATAGTGGATATAAGAAAATTCAGCTAAAGGGAGTTTTAGCTCAGTGCATTTGGCAAAGTGACTTAATTTAAAAGGAAAAAAAAACCCCAGAAGAACCTATAATAGAAGTTTAGATTTTTGAAATATAAAATTCAAAACATTTAATTACATTAATTTGGAAGTAGAATTTTCAGAATTAGGTGGTTAGTTCCACAGAATTCACTTTTCTAACTTCTTTGAATTACTTCAAAATTTTAAAATTACGTATTTTGGAACAGATGTTGTATTGAGTTATATGTTCTTGTGCCTGTATAAAACAAGATTTATAAGGGTATATAATAGGACTTTCATTTCCCAGATGATTAGGTCTGCCGTGGGCCGCAACACTAAGCAGTTTAGATTGCTAAATTCATTCATATAGAGAAAAAGAGTTTCAACAACGAAAATGGAACTACTTAATCTGTATGGAAGGAGACTAGTTTATTGGAGGGATTATAAAATGACACGAAGCATAGCTTTTATAATGCCACAGTAGTTGTTTTCCAAAGTTTAGGAACTCCAGAAAACACACATTATACTGTCAACAAAGAACACTTCTAGGTTTAACCAATATCTGAAAGTCATACTCAGATTATGAAACCACTAACCATATTTCTTCTCTGTTCCTTTTGAAATAGAAATGTTTGAGGAATTTAGATAATCTGTATGTTTCTTGGTAGCCTTATTACTGTAAGTTATTAGATTTAGCAATGACGTGCTTTCGGAGCTTACTATTGGATCTGAGAGTCAATTGTTAATGTACAAGAATTTTTGTGAGCTTTGCTGTCCACCTGAAATTAACACAGTATTGTAAATCAAGTATACTTCAGCTAAAAAAGAAGGCAGAGAGGGAGGAGAGAGGAGAGGAGAGGGAGGAAAGAAAGTTAGAAAGAGAAAAGAAGAGAAAGGAAGAAAGAGTTTTGTGAGCACATTGGTAGTTTGAAATCGGCCGTGGTATATTTACACCATAATCAGCCATGGTCTGAGTATTTATACCATGTACTTGGCAGACGCAGTATATCAATTTTTTCATTTTTTTTCCTGTTTTCCCCTAAAGAAATGATTGTTAGTTATTTACCAGCACAGTATTGGTTTTATCGTTCACAGTGCTCATATGTGTGAAAAAATTTTTGAAATAGCCCTGATTCTAAATGGAGTGATTGGTGAATTTCTTTGTGAATGAACTATTGGTTTCTCATCAAATTCTACCCTTGCTTCTCGACTCTAGTCATTTTGCAGAAGGCTGGCTTCCATATCCCCAAATACTATCCTTTACAGAGCCATCGACACATCTTCCCAGAATGACACTTTCAGCATATAGTTTTTCTGCTTCCATATCTGATACTTTTGTTTGTCTGAACTCTGGGCCTAAAACCCTCTCTTCAATTTTCTGTTTCTTTGCACCCTACCCTCTGCTCGAGCCAAATGAGTCAGCTTGCCAATGCCATCTTTTTTTGTCCATAGCCTTTCTCTTTTCTTAGAAAGTCCTCCCTGTTCTCTAAATTTATTGAAATCCTACTCATTCAATAAATAGGTATTTCAATAAGTAGGTACTGAAATTCGTCTACTAATCTGTCGTTTTTCTCTTTCATCCAGGCTGTCACAGATTATCTCAGATCTATATTAAACATTTTACCCATCCTTCTTATACATCCTTTTTGTACAACATATTCCAGTCCCTTTTCTTGCCCCGACTGTTACAAGATTATTTACCCTGATGCTAGAGTCACCTAGCATAAAGGTAGAGCTGCATATCTCACTCTCTCACAGAAACCCAAAGGCAAATAAAGTTCAAACTGCAGTCACCCTGCATATACGGGGGTTTCACATATGTGGATTCAACCGTTGATCAAAAATATTCCAAAAAAAAATTCCAGAAAGTTCCAAAAAGCAAACTTGAATTTGCCCCACTCTGGGAATTATTTATGTAGCATTGACATTGTATCAGGTATTATAAATAGTCTAGAGATGAGTTAAAGTATATGGGAGGATGTGCATAGGTTACATGCAAGTACTATGCCATTTTACACAGGGACTAGAGCATCCACGGATTTTGGTATGGAGGAGTCCTGGAGCCAATCCTCTGCGGATACTAAGGGTCAGCTGTACTCTTCAAGTAGTACAAAAGCTATCTCAAGTTATCTCTACTTACTTTTCCAGCTGCTTTGCCAAATGTGGAATAGTAGAGTCTTTCACATACCTGTGCCTTATGTTCATTCTTCCTTCTACATAGGATACTCTCTATCTTTTTCTTCATTTCACAAATGTCGAAACATCTATCAAGAGCTAGGTCCTATGTCACTATCTGCTTCGTGAAGACCAATCATTTCATCTCTCCCAAGTATCGGAGTTACTTTGTACTGCCATGAAAGGGTATTCACATAGCCTATCTTTATATGGGACTTAATCTTTTCCTGGGATGTGAACTCTAAATTTAGAGATTGTGTCTTATTCAATTTTATGTTTGAAGTAGTTAGTAAAGATTTCATTGAATATTTTTTATTTGGTCACTTTGAATGCCATTTAATTTTTCTAATACTTGAATCGTCTTGCCAATCAGATTCTAACTGTGTGTGTACGTGTGTGTGTGTGTGTGTGTGTGTGTGTGTGTGTGTGTGTGTGTGTGTGTAAAAAAGTTCTGACCCTGCAAATCTTTGTATGCCTATAGTTTTGGACTGATGGCTGCTTCTGCCTTTCTGTTTCATCACAGTAAGAAACAAACACACTCACACAACTATAACAAAAAAAGAATTAACAGGCATTGGACACTCAAAGGGATAGATAATGTCTACTAAATGGCCCTTGCTATTAATTACCCTATAGGTCTGCATGCCTTATAATGTAACAAACTATTATTACAGAAACTTAATTATTGTATGGCAAATGTTTAAAATTATTCTATCACTTTTGATATGAGAAAATAAGTCCTGTCAAATAAATTTCATCAAAAGGAACCACACTTTATTTAACGTTGCATTCCCAGTAGCTATATATATAGATCAATAGATATAGATATTTTCCCAGTGGTGATATTTTGAATGATATCAATGCAACAGAAAATATCTTAAGATATGACAGGCATTATTATACATAATAAAATGAAAATAGGCAGTATACTCTAATGAAAGATAACAAATAGTAAATAAGCACAGTGGGAAAAAAATAACGACATTTATTTAAGAGATAAAATAGCCCAGTACCTTGAGACAGATTAGATGTAGTATCAATATAGACAGAAATGTAGAAAGGTAGATGTCACTTTCATCATACTTCTTTTTTAGGTAAAACATTACTATTTATAACAGAGCAAAATTTAAAACAAAACACTAATGGCGTCTCCAAAGAGTTCAAAACTAAGATGAATGATAGTCCTTGCTCAGTGGAGAAGTGGTGGTGGCCGCCACTTTCCCTCTGCTCCTCTCCTAGTGCTATGCTCTCTTATTTGCTCTAAGAACCCCCTTGTCTTTTCCATGCCTCAAACCACACCATGGCTCTAGACACATCAGCATGAATTCTTTGATTGAGATATTTCTATCCCTCTCATTTTTATATTGTATTAATTACTATATTTGCCTTCTTAATCTGAATTGACAAATTGTTTTATTTTATACACAGACTAGCACAGCCAACCTGAACTATGGCATGAGTTAAGTTAGAACAGTGAGCTATTCCAAGTACAATAATCTAGAAAGAATCATAGAAAAGACTGAGTCTACAGTGGTCAGTGGCCAAGTGGACTGGAAGCCAGGGAGATATTTAGAAGTTTGACGATCATTGATTTTTCTTTAATAGGGACCAGAAAGAGAACAAGGGATTAGGACTACATCACAAGTGAAGAATCAAGGAAATTACTTACAGGGAGAAAAGACAGTAGTTAACATAACACTGGATTCTTGAGTACCAGATGGGAAGTCCAGTATCTAACAATACTGATTACATAGAAAAACCTCCGTGAGTCATCAGTAGCCAAGCATACGGAAGTCACATTGGTTGGCACCTCTGCTGCTTCACATTTACTTACCACCCAAATTAACCATTTTGAGAGAATGACTTAGTGACACCAGTGTGCCCAGAACTCGTTGAGCAATTGAGAAAAATACAAACACATTTTGGGACATGTTCTCTGACCTCAAGAAATTTTAAATTCAAGCAGATGGATCAAAATATATAACAAAGCATATACATAGCACGTATACAGAGAGTTAAAGATAAAGCAGAGTCTCATGTCTCTTTAAGCAAGAAAGTCAAAGAGACAACAAATACAATCAAATTCAATCATGTTTTAAGTGTCCTTAAGGAGGAAAATATTACATTACATACATTTAGTGAATTTTCTGTACACTGAACACGAGATAACATGAGATATATCCATCCACATGGAGGGTGGAGATAGAGATGTACCTTCTACTTAAGAAGGAATGTGACTTTGATGATTAAATTTGTGTGTCCATCTGACTAGGTCAAGGGATGCCCAGACATTTGGTCACACATTATTCTAGGTGTGTCTGTGGGGTGTTTCTGGACAGGCAGACTGAGTAAAGCAGCTTGTCCTCCCGAAGCTGGATGGGCCTCATGCGATCTATTCAGACCTAGGTACAACAAAAAAGGCTAAGTAAGAAGGAACTCCCCCTGCCTAACTGCCTTGAGCTGGAATATCTGTTTTTGTTTTGTTTTCTTTCTTTGTTTTTTTTACTGCCTTTGGACTCAGACTCAAACAGTGACGCTTGTTGGATCTTGAGCCTGGCAAGCAACTTACACAATTGGTTCTCCGAAATGTGGTATATGTTTTTAAAATTTTTTCAGTGGTCAGTGTTCCTCTTTGCTTGTACTCATCATTTTATATAAAAAACTCTGCTTTATTTTTTTCTTTTGTATGTTCTGATTTTTATTTAAAGCTACACCTCCTTTACCACCTTTATGATGGTGTCTCTCTTACTATGAATGACTGTAAATCTTATGGTTTGTGATTTTATATGACACTTAGCATTTGGAATTAAACAGTGTCACATTTCTCCTTAAGTAGATGTTTAAGTCTGTGTTCTGTACCTAGCACCACTTATCTCTACCTCAGTATATAGCAAATAATAATAAATGAGAACAATGTAACATTTTCCTCATTTTAGGGATCATAATAAAACTTAGGATTTAGAATTAACAGATACACACTACTATATATAAAATAGATAAAAAACAAGGACCTACTGTATAGCACAGGGAAATATATTTAATATCTTGTAATAACTTATAATGGAAAAGAATCTGAAAAAGAATATATATATATATGCACATAACTGAATCACTGTTGTGCACCTGAAACATTGTAAATCAACTATATCTCAATTTAAAAAAAAAAAAAGAAAAGAAAATGAAGTATTAAAACTAGCCTAGAAAATCCAGGACCTATGATCATAGATAGGGATCACAGAGCAATTGGGATTTAACTGTAAAAAAAAAAAAATAATTGTTATTCTCTTGTTTGACTTTTTTGCACATTTTGCTTTTAATCAGAAAGTAAACAGGGTACTATTCTTTTCAGTTCCTCACCCAATGCCACATACTACATATAATAACTATATATGCATGTTTGTACACACATGTCCTCATAACCACATGTATTGTTGCATGTCATATTATAAGAATTTTTTCAGCTGTTATAAATATGGATTGCTAGCCATGGAAAACACTGGTTACAAGCTAATGCAAGTGCTATAACCAGCTTTCTAAACCTTGCCTTTCTCCCACTTTAGAGGCTATAAAAAGCCAGCTAATTGTTTTTGTAGCCTCTCTTATGGCTTGTGGTACCAATGTAACAGACAGTTGTCTCCATAATATGTAAAGAAAGTTTACAATCCAATAATAATAAGGCAAATGATCCAATAAAAATGGACAAAAGATTTGAACAAACACTTCATATAAGAAGATACACAAATGGCCAATAAACACATACAGTTGCTAAAAACCATTAGCCACCTGAGAAATGTATATTAAAACCAGAAGGAAATATTATTACATACCTGCTAGAATTGATACTACCATGCATTGGTGAGGTTATGGGCAACTGGAATTTCATACAACCAAAGATTTTGTGGATGAATATAAATTAATTTAACTATGGATTTCTCATATTTTAAATTGGGTCAAATAAGACCATTAAAATCCAATATGGACTTCAAGGATATTCATTCCCCTGGAAGCTTTTTAGTCTACTTCAGGAGGTGAATACAAATGCAGTAATAATGAGTTAATAATTGTGATAGAGGAAGTATGCACACTTCTACAGCTGCTAAAAGAGTAAAATGCTTTACACTGATGCAACTACAGTAATTGGTTTGTTCTGCTCTGAGTTCAATTTAAAATGACAATTATTTTTTGAATATGTGATTTAAATCTTCCAAGATATATTACAGTAAAAAGGGAAAAAGCCTTAGAATTGAAATGGAGACTCACAACTAGTTATGGAGGAGAAAATGAGTGTCTATGAGATAACATTTAAACTTTATGTTGTGACTTCAATCAAGAATGAATTTGAATTTTTAGAATGTATTATAAGAGCATGTGAATATATAAGACTAACCATTTAAAAATGACTTTTAAATTTACAGTTAAACCCTAATTAAAGATTCTAAATGAGGTCTCAGTCAAAATTGCCAGCTGTGCCACCCAAACATCCATCTAAGGCAGGTCCATGTGTTATCACGTCAATATGTTCACAATTATATAATATTATATTGCAAGTAAGACTATCTAGGTTAAATGATCTCAGCTCACTAATTCTAACATTTAAAACTGTTCCAGTCAAGGAATAATGGTTTATTCCTTTTTATGACAAATGTTCATCTGCAAATAAATGCTGTAGGGTTGAAGATTTAGGAATACATTTGTGACTTTACAAAATGATGGAGCCTGCTTACAATAATTCACAATGCAGTTTAAAACAGCAACATCATCATTTTAATCAAAATTCAGTAGGATAAGAATTTTGGGAACTAATAAATTATAGTGACGCTCATGATAGTAAAATCACACTAGAGTTATATCACTTCCATGTAAACCAGGAAAACATCAATTAAAAAATTCAAAAACATATTGGGGAATGTGCATTTTTATGTATTAATATAGGGGATTCGTCCAAGGAGTCTCCTTAAACTTATTTTACAAAAGAGATATATTATTATTCCTTTTCATTAATTTTTCTTTTTGTGATACATTAGAATAAATAATATTACTCACTTTTCTTTTACGATGATGTGGCTATTTTCCCATCCAGTTTACCAATACAAATGGACAAATTAAACTGATCTACAGCCGCCCTATTACTACCAATATTATTTCATATTTATTGGATGGAAGGGGACTGATAAGAGCATACCAGCTATTCTTTTTTTTTTTAACACCTTTATTGGAGTATAATTGCTTTACAATGGTGTGTTAGTTTCTGCTTTATAACAAAGTGAATCAGCTATACATATACTTATATCCCCATATCTCTTCCCTCTTGCGTCTCCCTCCCACCCTCCCTATCCCACCCCTCTAGGTGGTCACAAAGCACTGAGCTGACCTCCCTGTGCTGTGTGGCTGCATTCTTTAAATCTGCATTCTTATTTTAATTTCCCTATATTTAGTCCCATCCCTCAAGGGTGATTTTTAAGTCTCATAGTTACTAATGCCATGTTGGCAAAATGATTGGGGAATGGAAGCATGCATAGCATATTTACAGGAAGCAATGGCAGAGAAACTGGCTTAATGTCTACAGGTCTTCTGGCAAGAGGACATTCTAAAAACAACTGGATCTTATTTACTAGTTAGAGTTTAATTAGAAACAAAAGCAGAACAGCTTTTGTTGGGGGGGAAGGAATTTTAATAGCTCTATTTCATTACTTAGTTTTTCTAGATACTATGCTATGTATTTTACAGTTAGTCTGTATCTCCTAACAAAAATGTGTTAGCTGGTTGTCATTACCCTCATTTCACAGGTGAAGAAATTAAATAGGAAATGTTTGAACTTTGTGCTAACCTGATAGTGAAAATTTGAAGTGTAATATTTTACACACGCATACACATTTTCAAAAAATACTTAACTCAATTTTTCAAACTAATCTTATATTTATTTTCATATCTGAGCCTTCATATCTGTGCCACATTCCATATAATGAGAAATAGATTATATCTACTAGGTACAATCTTGCAACCCTTTGACACAATTAAGCCTTAATAAAAATATACTCACAAATTCTGGATAAACTGCATTTGTATTAGTTTCTTAGAGCCGCCATAACAAAATATCACAGATTGAGTATCTTAAACAACAGGAACTTATTTTCTCACAGTTCTGGAAACTGGAAGTCCAAGATCAAAGGGTCAGCAAGTTTGATTTCTTCTGAGGCATCTTTCCATGACTTGAAGATGACCATCTCCTGTGGTCTTCCCTCTGTGTTTGCCTGTCTGTGTCCAAATTTCCTTTTATTTCAAAAAATGCCAGTTATATTGAGTAAGGCCTATCCTGATGAACTCATTTATTCTTATATGATTCTCTCCCTTTAATATGTCTCAAAATTATTATTTTACACAAGCATAAAGGCAATATAATTCGTATCAAAACAGAAAAATAGTTTCCAGTTAGAGAATCTCTTCTTGAAGCATGTTTATTATCTTGTTAAATACAAATATTCAGAGAAAGAAAAAAATCAATTAGTATCCTACACTTTCATCAAATTATGAAATATTTTAGATTTTTTTTTCCAGTGGAACAGCTACATTGGATCAAAGCTTGGTAGGGACAGACTTTGATTACTCTGAAAGTCTTTTCAAAATACACTTATGGGGAGAGGATGCTGCCTTAGCTTCTTGCTATTAAAAGTGTGGTTCAAACATACCCTAGGCACTCACTAGAAATGCAGAATCTTGTGCTCTACTACAGTCTTTCCAAATCAGAATCTGCATTTTAACTTCCTCTGAGGTGATTCTTATATACAATAACCTTTGAAAAGCTCTGATCTGAAATATAGCAGGTTTTCCCCAAAAGCACCATATATAAAAATGAATGGAGGGGCTTCCCTGGTGGCCCAGTGGTTGAGAGTCCGCCTGCCAATGCAGGGGACACGGGTTCGTGCCCCGGTCTGCGAAGATCCCACATGCCGCGGAGAGGCTGGGCCAGTGAGCCATGGCCGCTGAGCCTGCGCGTCCGGGGCCTGCGCGTCCGGGGCCTGAGCTCCGCAACAAGAGAGGCCACAACAGTGAGAGGCCCGCGTACCACAAAAAAAAAAAAAAAAAAAATCAATGGAGATATAAGTGGGCGCGAGATCAGGAGCAAGGGGAAATGATGCAGAAGATTGATTTTCCTTTTGTTCTATTTTTTCCCAGCTACCCAACTTGTCTATGCACATACATCATATCAAATAGTATTGTTTAAAAATGTTTCGTAATTGTTTTATTTGTTGCTCTGGAATAAATGCACTCCAGTATTCACAGTTTTATATGTCTTGTGATAGCAACTCACAAATGAATTCCTTGAAATTCTAAAAATATTTTGGGAGAAGGAAAAGGATTCTTTGGTCGATAAGTTTGAGCAGATTGTCATATTAGATCCTTCTTATATAAAGTACATTAATTCACAATGTGCATTAGCATATAAAAGACTTTGAACATTTCAGCAGTAAAGCAACATGTCTAACGTTTAACTCTGCCTGTGTCCCAGACTAATTTTACCATGGATACCTTTCATCTCAACTTCTATCAATATGTGAGAGATAGTGGAATTGATGTGTTCATAGACTTTGGTGTGCACACATCCAAGTTCAAACTACAGCTTTATTACTTCATAGGTATAATTTTAGGCAATATTTAACATATTCAAGTCTCAATTATCTTGTAAGTAAAGTGCAGCATGGTAATATTTACCTATGTCACAAAGAGTGGCCCAGATTCTGAATACATGCAAGCTATTATGTCATGGAATATATCTTGGGGAAGGCTGGGACGAATATATATAGAAGTATATGTGTGTGTATACATATATATATATATAAGGATGAATATATATGGAAATATATGTCATTATATGACAGTATATGTATAAATATAGTGTATATGTATAGAGTTGTAGTATATGTATTAAACTTATATATAAAATAATTATAAATTATACAGAGTTCTATAGTCAGTCTATGATTTCAAAGTTCATATAACGTTAACACTTTTCATGCTTCACTTAAGTAACAACTTGATATAAAAATGTTCTAACTTCATCAGTTACTTTCATTTTCAGAATGCTTGGTTTTATCAAGTTTTATCCATATTACTTTGCAATTCTCTTTGCTCTCATTCTATAACTCTTCTGCCAGAATCATCTTAAATGATTGGTTTTCTATAAGTCTACTTGGTCTTACAAGGAGAAAAAAGAGAAATGGCTGGAAACCTAAGACACAATTGGAAAAATGGATTTCTAATTTTGCATTAATGGACAAAGTTACAGTTTTTCAATGTAGGCCTATGCTCAAGTTTTAAAGGGATGTGGCTCAGTGATTTTTTCAGTATAGTTCTTAAGGAACCTGGTAAATTAGGGTTCATGTACTCAAAAACTATACAATAAAACTGAACAAGAATTACAGTGTTTGCATAAAACCAGATTAGGATACCTTCAAAGTCCCCTCTTTCAAAACATCACTAATAGTGATCTGAAATCAAAAATAAAAATTTCCTTTCAAGCAATGCCAAAGAATATATAAAGATATTTTCTAGTGAAATATATATTTTTAAATTAATTAATTTACTTATTTTTGGCTGTGGTGGGCCTTCGTTTCTGTGCAAGGGCTTTCTCTAGTTGCGGCAATCGGGGGCCACTCTTCATCGCGGTGTGCGGGCCTCTCACAATCACGGCCTCTCTTGTTGCGGAGCACAGGTTCCAGACGCGCAGGCTCAGTAGTTGTGGCTCACGGGCCTAGTTGCTCGGCGGCATGTGAGATCTTCCCAGACCAGGGCTCGAACCCTTGTACCCTGCATTGACAGGCAGATTCTCAACCATTGCGCCACCAGGGAACCCCAAAATATATTTTTTAAGACTGAATTCCATGTTCCAAATAAATATTCAACCTGAGAGAATATAAACCAACTTTATATAGATTTTATTTGTCAGGATTCTTCTTTTGGAAAGTGGGATTAATTCTCCATAACTTTATTAATTACCTGTATTTTTTTGTATTCAAATTTCTATTTAAATTTAGACTTGCTGCTAAATTTCAATGTATTTTGGCAGTTATTAATTATAAAATAAAAATGGACTTTCTTAGATTATAGACATTGTATATTATACTCATAGATTTTTTTCACAGTGAATCATTTTTGCATTATTCAAACAAAACTAGTTCAAGGTGTTAAAACTTTTAGTATATGACTGTTTAATTTATTTTCTTAACATTGTTGCATCCATAGTCAGAAGTCTTTTTGTTTGTTTTTTCTTATGGTCTATTATGTTTTGATTATTGCAAAGCAGATATTGGGAAATTAAAAAAAAAAATTCTAGTGCTATAACAACCCAATGAACCAAACCAATATGATGTTGGTCAAACATCAATAACTTGCATTTTGGATGACCATTAACAAAGACTCACAGTCTGATCCCTGAATCATATTTGACTTGTTGTCTTACAACAATTTCGTGCCTGGTAAGTGATTAAGCTAATGACTTTTCATTCAGGAAGTGTATATAAGCTAGACATCAGTAGTTGAAATTAGCTATTTTGAAGCTGCATCTAAAATAATTTTCTGGCCCCTCATTTGGAGAATATTGACTAGAATCAATGTACCTAGGTTTCCCATCTGTTATTTGACTTCATGGTACCCCTTCATCCAATGTATCCCAAATTTGTAAGGAGAAATGCAAAATAATACAATTATTTACTCTCATTTGTCATTGAGCATTGTATCTGAATTAATCAAGTTGTTTATTAACACATTTTCATTGCCACTGATTGTATGAGAAGTTTAATCAAAGCAGCTCCCTAATTATATGTAATTATGAGCTTTCCTTCAAACCTCCTCAGTGACATTCAGTTGTTTCTTTGTTTATTTGTTTAAATGTTGATCAGTGTAGGCTGAGTAAAGTTTCATTTTCATTTCCAGAGAGAAAAAAATAGAAAAAATAAGAAAAACTCAGTGAAATAGTTCTCAGGAGAGCCAATTATAAACTTCTCGTTATATACTTTATAAGAAAAGTGTATGAACTGAATTTAAATACATGTTCTTAAATGATGAGACTGTCAGCCTTTTAAAGAAATAATGACTACTAATATATGGCAGGAATATGTATTATGAAAAGAACTCTTTGAGGAAAGGGCATATCCTCAGCTCACATTTCACCAGAAATTATGTTAGCTATTTTTCCCAAGGTCTTAAAATAATAAGTACCTTTGCATAAATTCAAATCCAGGCTAACTCCAGAGCATGCATATTGTTGGATAATCTATGCCAAGAATAAGATAAAGCAGAGGTTTCTGTAAATGATACCATACATATTGGGAGACAAAGATCTTCATCAAAAAAAACAAAATAAAACAACAACAACAAAAACCACAGAAATCCCTGGACATATAATCAAATAGTAAATACAGAAAGCAAAAAATAAAATGGATCCAGTGTTGTCAATGGCCTTTAAAGGCTAAGTGCAAAGCCTCAATTCCCAGGCTTATCACTGCTACTCCGTAATGTAAGAAAAGAAAAATGAAATATACATAAACACCAATTTAGAAAAAGCCCAGAGTTAACTGGATAACAGAATATGAAAAATTTAATGACTTATGGTAAATGAGATTATTTTCTATTTTAGTTTGTGACATTTCTTGAAGAGATAAAGAGCACTTAAATTTTACAGGCATCAGTATTTGAAGCTAATTTGAAAAAGATTAGAAAAGTAGGTGGCAGAAGGAAATGGAAGAAATGGGGAAATATAAGTATTATTTACTTATTCAATGTATAATAATTAAGCACTAAATATTCCAAGCACTGTTCTAGGTTCTGGAGACTGTGGTACACAAGACGGAGTCCTGGTCATTTAACCCTAGTCTTGAGATGTGACTTGTGTGGGTGATCATTGAACATCATGAAGAAATAGTCTATTTTGAACCATTATATATAACCACTAAACTCCAAATCCTTTCTGGTCTATTAGTTTCACACAGGGTCCAGAAGCTCCAGAGGAAGAGAAGATTGTGTTGCTGACACCCCAGGTGTTCAAGCATTCTGGCATAACTTCAGAAATGTTCAGAAGATTTGCTATTTACAAAGTGTGGGAAGAGAATAGGGAAGCCCAGCTAAAGTGATCCCAATAAATAATCTTGGCCTATATGAGAACATATTGTAACCTTTATCCCTACACCAACAGAATACAGTAGAGGGTAGGAAGAGTCACCAAAATAAAGCTGAGGATTGGTAATCCTAATTTACTAGGAGTCAAAGAAAGGTAAAGACAAAATTTCATACTTTGTGAAAAATGCAAAAGTTAGGAGACACTTAGGAATATCAAAAGAAAAAAAGAAAAAGAGAAGGAGTAGAAGGAAGACTTGCATGAGAATGAAGAAACTAGGCTTTATGAGAAGTTACTTCCTCATTAGTGGGAGAGTGGGGAATAAGTAGTTATCCTCACATTTTATTTTATTTTATTTTAGTATTGACGTATAGTTAGTTTACTATATTATGTTAGTTTCAGCGTACAACATAGTGATTCAATATTTTTATAGATTACACTCTATTTAAAGTTATTATAGAATATTGGCTATATTCCCTGTGCTGTACAATATATCCTTATCTATTTTATGAATAGCAGCTGGTACCTCTTAATCCTCTACCCCTATCTTCCCCCTTCCCCCTTCCCTCTCCCCTCTGGTAACCACTAGTTTGTTCTCTATATCTGTGAATCTGTTTCTGTTTTGTTATATTCATTCCTTTATGTTTTAGATTCTGCATGTAAGTGATAACATACAGCATTTGTCTTTTTCTGTCTGACTTATTTCACTTAGCATAATACCCTCTGGGTCCATCTACATTGTTGCAAATGGCAGAATTTCATTCTTTTTTTATGGCTGAGTAATATCTCATTGTTTATATACACCACATCTTCTTTATCCATTCATCTGTTCATGGACACTTAGGTTGCTTCTGTGGCTTGGCTGTTGTAAATAATGCTACTGTGAACATTGGGGTACATGTATCTTTTTGAATTAGTGTTTTTGTTTCCTTTGGATAAATACTCAGGAGTGGAATTGCTGGATAGAATGGTAGCTCTATTTTTAATTTTTTGAGGAACCTCCATGCTGTTTTCCACAGTGGCTGCACCAATTTTCATTCCCACCAATGGTGTTCTAGAGTTTCTTTTTCTTCACATCCTCCCCAACATTTGTTATTTGTGTTCTTTTTGACGATAGCCGTTCTGTCATGTGTGAGGTAATATCTCACTGTGATTTGCATTTCTCTGATGATTAGCAGTATTGAGCATCTTTTCATGAGATACCTGCTGGCCATCTATATGTCTTCTTTGGAAAATGTCTATTCAAGTCTCTTGCCCATTTTTTAATCAGTCTTTTTTTTTCTATATTGAGTTGTATGAACTGTTTATATATTTTGGATATTAACCCCTTATCAGTCATATCATTTGCACATATTTTCTCCCATTCTGTAGGTTGTCTTTTTGTTTGTTGATGGTTTCCGTTGCTATGCAAAAGCTTTTGAGTTTAATAAGGACCCATTTGTTTATTTTTGTTTTATTTCCTTTGCTTTAGGAGACAGATCCAAAATAATATTGCTTACAATTTATGTCAAAGAGTGTTCTGCCTATGTTCTCTTCTGGGAGTTTTATGGTTTCCATCTTACTTTAGGTTTTTAATCCATTTTGAGTTTATTTTTATATATGGTGTGAGGAAATGTTCTAATTTCATTCTTTTACAGGTAGCTATCCAGTTTTCCCAGCACCACTTATTGAAGAAACTATCTTTTCTGTATTATATTTTTTGCTTATTTTGTCGTAGATTAATTGACCATATGTACATAGGTTTATTTCTGGTCTCTCTATTCTGTTCCATTATCTATGTGTCTGGTTTTGTACAAGTACTCTACTGCTTTGATTACTGTAGGTTTGCAGTATAGTCTGAAGTCAGGGTGCATAATATCTCTGGCTTTGTTCTTTTTTCCTCAAGATTGCTTTGGCTATTTGGTGTCTTTTGTGGTTCCATATAAATTTTAGGGTTACTTGTTCTAGTTCTGTGAAAAATGTAATGGATATTTTGGTAGGGATTGCATTAATCTGTAGCTTGCTTTGGGTAGTATGGAAATTTTAACAATATTAATTCTTCCAATCTGTGAACACAGGGTATCATTCCATTTCATTGTATCATCTATTTCTTTCATCTGTGTTTTATAGTTTTCAGAGTATAGGTCTTTTACCTCCTTGGTTAAGATTATTCCTAGGTATTTTATTCTTTTTGATGCAATTTTAAATGCAATTGTTTTCTTACCTTTTCTTTTTGATTGTTCATTATTAGTATAGAAAAGAGCAACAGATTTCTCTGTATTAATTTTTCATCCTGAAAATTATGAATTCATTTATTAGTTCTAATTGATTTTGGTGGAAACTTTAGGGTTTTCTGTATATGGTACTATGTCATCTGCAATAGTGACCATTTCACTTCCAATTTGGATGCCTCTTATTTCTTTTTCTTTTCTGATTGCTGTGGCTAGGACTTGCAATGCTGTGTTAAGTGGTGAGTGGGCATCCCCTCCTTAGTTACCCTATTTCAAAAGGAAAAACTTTCACTATAAGTCTTGGCTTATCAACTCAGTGTCTAGTGATCTTTGAAAAAATATTCATGCAGTCTTGTGCTGTTTTTACGTTTGAGTTTTGGTTATGGTAAACACAATTTAGGGTAAGTCCCAGCAGGGATTTTAGCTCAGGGGTAGAACATTTGACTGCAAGATAGGTTCCCAGGTTCTAATTTCTTAGAAAAGAAAGCCTGGATATAATAAATATTTCCATAGATGTTCCAATTATCAAGAAACTGGCTCTCAGTTTCAAATACACCCTATTTGCCCTGCTTTTTAATACTATCAATGGACCCTGGAACCCCAGTGGCTTCCCAGTGAATCTTGACAATACTCCAGTGTGATGATTCCCAAGTCTTAGCAGCACTCTAGAGGGCAGGTTTCTACTGGCCTCCTTCAGGTTTGGGGAGGAGTGTGGTGACTCTCACAAGTCTTTTCCTTCCTTGGGTACTGTATCTCAGCCCTAGAAGTAGTAACTGTGCTTTGACATCTGCTACTCTTATTTCTTATAGGTTTATTTTTATCCTTCTTAGTAGTTAATTCCCTTTTACTGTTGAAAACATCTATATTGAATTTTCTTTGCCTACTGACTGGACCCTGACTGGATACATAAGGATGCAAATATTTATAAGTAAGAAATTGTGTCTTTAGTTGTTTGAGATCAACAATTGTCTACCTGTTGCTGTTTTGTAAAATTATTTTCCCTACCCCACCACCCATAAAATCAGATAAATCACTCAGTATTCTTTACCTCAGGGAAGGGATGACCAGAACATAAATGCTAAAAGAAAACAAAAAACAAACTTGGATTTCCTGTCCAAAAACCCTTAATTTATAGTGGACTGCAGAGAATTTGTAATATAGATTAAAATGCTATGGAAATAACACAAGAGCAGAAAGAGTCTCTAATTCCCTACCTATACCAACTCCCCAGACAAGAGAAACCAATCATTTTATTTGAAATTAAAAGTACAGAGAGAAAAGGATGAGAGGAGAAATGTGAATGCATAGCTGTGCCCTGAAACCTTGTCTGTTTTTAAAAGTCTGTGTTGCCTTTCTATCTGAAAGAAATCTTGACTGATTGGAAAAAATCTTGGATTTAATATTACCTCATTCATATCTTAGGTAAATTTTTTTCTGCATTGAACCTGTATGCATAGAATATAAGACTACCTAATACATTATCTTTTATATACATGATATTTCTTTTTTGAGGTTTTTAAAATTTTTTCAATAGACTAAATCTAGATAGTGTTGATTAAATTAGATAAAATTTACCTGTAATAAGATGGCATATTAATTTGTAGATTCTGTTATTTTTTTATATTTGAAAATTTTCTTCTATTATACTTTAAAGATTGTCGGTGTATATTTAATCAGCCCTCTATTTATAAAACACTAACAACCTCTCTGATCAATCTCTGTTGTCTGACTTCAAAAACTATCTTCTCTAATTGGTTCTTTGTTCTGCATTTCTTGTCATAACTTGGAGATTTTTTCCAATTAACTGATTCAGTTTTCTACCATGTCATTTGGTTTTATCTATTAATTTTACATAGTGGTCTTTTTGAAGTCAAATTGATTTTTCAGTGATATATTTTTGCTTTTTCATTCTAATCAATTTTACTTTCATTTGAGTTTGTATTTCTTATTTCATCATCTTTCCATTTTGCTGAGAGTTAGAAGAATTTATCAAAGGGAAGAAATATTCTCTTTACTGAATATATCCCTTCTAGAAATGATCCTTTCTTTAGCATGCCATGTTATTTACCACTTTATTCCCTTTTTTCCACTCTGTAAATATGTAAATGTTTTGAAGATTCTCCCATTCTATATATTTTCTTCTGATTCATGTTTGACATGAGTAAATAAGTCTAGATTTTCTCTTGGCCTAAATTTATTTAGTTGAGGGATAGTCCTTCTTTATCTTAATAGTCTTTGTGACTTCTTCCTAAAAATCCGTTGATATTCACAATTAAATATTATGAATTACAGATATAATTTCTTCAAATTTGCCGTCAAATATTTGGATCACTTAGACAAAGTATATGTTGAGTTTCTTGTATATGCCAGACCCTGTACACTGGGAAGGTATATGTGAACAAGATAGAAAGGCCAGTACCCTCATACAATTTATGATCTAAGTGATGGAGTATGAAACTATCCAGGAGACTCTGAAGTTCTTAAAGAGAGTGAATGATGTCTTGTTTTACAGAGAGAATACCAAGCTCAGTTTCACTCAGAGGTTAAGCTCAAGTTTGGATATAGCTTTTGCTCCTACCTGGGTTTAATCTTTTATAAAAATAGCTGTTAACTTAGCTGCAGAGAATTTTCTCCCACCACTACTTCTCATCATGTGTGACATTTGAATGAATAAAACTACTCTTTTAACAAAAGATTGAGGTTTTGGATTCAGGTATCTTCTAGAGTAAACTCCTTGTAAATTGCCAAATCCCTAGAATGAGGCAACACATTGTCATTAACATCCTTTAAAATATTAATGTGGGTTTAAAAACCATAATGTAGTAGTGCGTGTATTTATTAGAATTATGAGTGAGATCTTTTTGGAATGCGTCTCTTAATCACACTATAATGTAGACTATTACATTCAGAAAATGTGCATAGTTTGAGTATTCTCATGTAAATGTAACATCTAATTTCTCTGACAGAGATCCCACTATTGCTTGCTTAAATATTATTTAACCTTTGTTTAGCACAAATTGTATGATATTTTATGCTTCCAGTAATGTATTTCTAATAAACAGTGTTTTTTTAAATAATAAGGTTAGTAAATGCTTAAAATAGAAAGTGTTTAACTAGAAAATATAGAAAAGAAAAATTATTCACCAACAAGAGGAAAACTCTATTAGCTTTGGTATGTTTCTTGCCAGACTCCCTCATTTCACATATTCAATGTTATATTTTTCTTTTAATTACTAAACATGATGACATAAGAATGTTTCAAAGTTATTGCAAATTCTTAAGAAGTATGTTGCTTCATCTCAAAACTTTACCTTTATCCTTTTTACTACTGTTAGACATTTGGCTTATTTTTTTTTAATCTATTGTAAATAAAACTGCAATGTATATTGTAGAGTATAAAACTTTTGTTAATATATCATTTTCAAAATGTTAAAAATGATTATTATGGAAATATAAAATACATGGCAAATATTTTATTAAGCTTGCTGATTAATGAGGAAACCAGTAAGATATTAAAACCACTATGAAGGAGAATTTGAACACCAGAAGTAGATAAAAGCAATCAGGAATGCCGAACTTAACATGTTAATAACTGCAACTTTGGTTAGCATTCTATGAGGCAATAAAATATAATGCTTGGGATTATGTCTCTGAAGACAGGAAGTGAATTTTCTCTAGTGTGGATGATATCTATTTGCATTGCTGTGGACAAAAATAATTGGTATGACAACCATTATTCAAGAATACTCGTACACTTACAAAGTGGTAAAATAGACTAGTCATTAGAAAGACAGTCAAAGGTGCACACCCTTATATCCTAATAATTCCTAAGGTGTACATCTTCTTTTTTTTTTTTTTTTTTTTTTTTTGCGGTACGCGGGCCTCTCACTGTTGTGAGCCTCTCCCGTTGCGGAGCACAGGCTCCGGATGCACAGGCTCAGCGGCCATGGCTCACGAGCCCAGCCGCTCCACGGCATATGGGATCTTCCCGGACCGGGGCACGAACCCGTGTCCCCTGCATCGGCAGGTGGACTCTCAACCACTGTGCCACAAGGGAAGCCCCAAGGTGTACATCTTAATAAATATCATTATATTATCAGCTCCCTGTGAACGTTATACCTACTAAAAACATGCAGTAGTCTCTTTTGCCCATTGCCAGATCTTAGAAAATATTTCCTGACACTTTTATTTTTTTGTGAACTCTGACCAGTGTCTCTCCATTTCCCCCACCCCTAGCCACCATCATTCTACTTTCTATAAGTTTGACTTTTTGTTTTCATCGTATTTGTCTTTCTCTGTCAGACTTACTTTTTTTTTTTTTTTTTTTTGCGGTACGCGGGCCTCTCACTGTTGTGGCCTCTCCCGTTGCGGAGCACAGGCTCCGGACGCGCAGGCTCAGCGGCCATGGCTCATGGGCCTAGCCGTTCCGCGGCATGTGGGTTCTTCCCAGACCGGGGCACGAACCAGTGTCCCCTGCATCGGCAGGCGGACTCTCAACCACTGGGCCACCAGGGAAGCCCTAGACTTACTATACTTAGCATAATGTTCTAAAGGTCCATCCATGTTATCACAAATGGCAGGATTTCCTTCTTTTTTTATAGCCAAATGATACTCCATTGTGTGTGTGTTTGTGTATACATATCTCATATTTTCTTTATCCATTCATCTGCTGGTAGATTGTTAACATGTCTCAACTGTTATGAATAATGCTTCATTGAACATGGTGGTGCAGGTATCTTTGAGAGAGTGATTTTGTTTCCTTCAGATATATACCTAGAAGTGGAATGGCTGGAGCATATGGTAGTTCTATTTTAAATTTTGTGAGCAACCTCCACACTGTTTTCTACAATGATTGTATCAATTTACATTTTCACCAACAGTGCACTAAGGTTCCCTTTCCTCCACATTGTCAATGAAACTTGTTATATCTTGTCTTTTTGATAGTAGCCATTCTAACAGTGTGAGGTGACACCTTGTGCTTCTAATTTCAGTTTTTCTGATGATTAGTGATGTTGGGCAACTTTTCATGTACCTGTTGGCCATTTGTATGTCTTCTTTGGAAAAATGTGTATTCAGGTACTTTGCCCATTTTTTTAATCAGATTGTGTTGTTGCTATTGAGTTATATGAGTTCTTTATATATTTTGCATATTAACCTCGTATATGGTTTGCAAATATTTTCTTACATTCTATAGGTTGTCTTCATTCTATTGGTTGTTTCTTTTGCTATGCAGAAGCTCTTTAGTTTGATATAATTTGGCTTGTTTATTTTTGCTTTTGTTGCCTGCACTTTTGATATCAGATCCAAAAATCATTGCTAAGACAAATGTCAAGGAACTTTTTCCCTACATTTTATTTTAGAAGTTTTATAGTTTGGGGTCTTACGCTTAAGTGTTTAATACATGTCAAGTTAGTTTTTATGAATGGTGTAAGACAGAGGTCCAATTTCATTCTTTTGCATGTAGCTATCCAGTTTTCCCAATATTATATATTAAAGAGACTATCCTTTCTCCATTGAGTGTTCTTGATTCCCTTGTCAAATATTAGTTGACCATAGATGAATCTGTTTATTTCTAGGCCCCCTTGTCTATTCCATTGGTCTATGTGTCTGTTTTTAATACCAAAACTATACAGTTTTAATAATGAGGTTTTGTAGTATAATTTGAAATCAGGAGGTGTGATGCCTCCAGCTCTGTTCTTAATTTTTCTTTGGCTATTCAGGGTCCATACAAATTTTAGGATTATTGTTTCTATTTCTGTGAAAAATGCCATTAGGATTTTGATAGAAATTGCATTGAATCTATAGATGGCTTTGGGAATTACAGACATTTTAACAGTGTTATTTCTTCTGATTCATGATCATGCGATATCTTTGCATTTATTTGTGTCTTTTTCAATTTCTTTCATCAATGCCTTATATTTTTCAGTGTACAGTTAATTTCACCTCCTTGGTTAAATTTATTCCTAAGTATATTATTGTCTTTGATGCTATTGTGAATGGGATAGTTTTCTTTATTTCTTTTACAGATAGTTCATTCTTGGTACACAAAAACACAACAGATTTTTATATATTGATTTAGTATTTTGCAACTTTACTGAATTCGTTAATTAGTTCTAAACATTTTTTGGTGACATATTTAAGGTTTTCTATATATAAGTTCATATAATTCATAAACAGAGACAATATTACTTTTCCTTTCTGATTTGGATGACTTTAATCTCTTTTTCTTCCTGATTGCTCTGGTTAAGACTCAGGTACTATGGTGAATAGGAGTAGTAAGAGTTGGCATCCTTACCTTGTTCCTGGTTTTCGAGAAAAAGCTTTCAGCTTTTCACCATTGAGTATGATGTTAACTGTGTGTTTGTCATATATAGCCTTTATTATATTGCAGTCTTGCTTTTCTGTATTGAATTTGTTGAGAGCTTTTATCATGAAAAAGATGTTTTAACTTTTTTGTTAAACACTTTTTCTGCATCTATTGAGAGGGTCATATGGTTTTCATACTTCATTTTATTAATGTAGTGATCTTGACATTTTTGGCAATTCAAATTAATTTCAGTAATGGATTTGGAGAATTATTAGAAATAAAATTGCCAAGTTCAATAGTATAAAATTATTATTACACCAAATGAAATAAATTAACGGATTGCAAAATTTTCAGGAAGACTTTAACAATATAACTTTTACCAATATCACTTGAGACTGTCTCTTTCTAACCATATTAACTGGAATTAAATATTACAATATTAAAATGTTTCCAAAAATTATTAATTTTCTAGGCCAATAAAGGTTTTTTAGTAATTTTTTTTCTGAAGCTGAACATTAAGAAAATATTTAGAAGTCTTTTGTGTTTTTTCAAGTATAAATATTCTCTTCTTGCTCTTTGCTATTTTTTTCCAGTTCAGCCTATATCAGTGTCTTTGTCGACTGATATTGTTAATTTGCAGATTAAAAATATCAATCCATTTTTGTACTTGTAGCAAGTTTTTTCACCTAAATTTGTTTAGCTTTTTTAATTTTAAGCTTGTTGTTGTTCTGTGGTTTTTGTTTCAACAGAAACTTTTATAGTTTTATAGTGATGAATCTGTCAGTATTTTACTTTGAGATTGATTCTGCTTTTATACAAAAAAATTTCTAAAGTCACACAGAGATATTCTAATTTTAACTCTATTTTACCTGGCATTTTGTGTGTGCTTATGCACGTGTGTATGTTTTGGGCTGATGACCTAGATATCTATTTCCCGCTCAAATTATTGACTCACTTGGTCAATAATTATTCTCTTACTCTCATGTTAAAATTTTACATGAAATAATGTTTGTTTCCAAACTATACTATTTACTATTATTATGGCCACATCATATTATTAGTACATTTCTAAGGAGAAGTTGTTTTCATTACTTTCTGTTACATAACATTGCTCAGCACAGTTAAAAAATAAAAGGTAAATTTCTTTCCTACTCAAGGATGCTTATTGATATTCTTTCTAACACACAGAGTCATTTCTGTTTAGTTACACTTATGCTAAAACCAAATCAGAGCAAAGTGGCACCTGAAAAATCATTCTGGAATGTATCAGTTGGCTTTCCTTTACCATAGCTCTATAAATCCATAGACAGAAATAGAGTCACAAGGACCCTGCATATTTTGTTTTTCTTCCTTCGCCATCCCAAGCTGAGATAGGTAAAAATAGAGAAAGAGATGTCAAGGGGCATAGTTGAAAAAGAAATAAAATATACATTTTCTACATTATATATGTATTATACAATATATTTATACATTTATATAAATATATATTTAGAAATGTATACATATATCTGTTCATGTTACTATATCATATATTTATTTATATATAATTATATAAAAGTTATATTGCATTGTATATATTATTCCATATATATGGGATACTATATATATGTGTGTGTGTGTATATATATATATATATATATATATATATATATTGCATCTCTACCATCCTCTTTTCCTCCTTTCTCTTATTGTTAGTTAATTAGTATGTTATGTGAGTGTACTTAGGTGAAAAATGCATAAAATACAATCCAATCTCACAGCAAAAGCTGCTGTTTGCTTCAAAGAGACAACATAGGAAAAATGTAGAGGAAAATGTTACTTCTTCTTCTATTTCCATCAGATATAATGAATGTTATAACCTACGAATCCAGAAAGAGAAATCTGGGGTGAGTGATACCACACCAAATGTATGACAATTTTCAAGCACTATACGAAAGTGTATTTTTTCCCTGAATTGTGAGATTTTGATATACTCATTTATATTTTAAATCAATCTCTATCATCCTACCTTGCAGCAGTATTCTGGCCATCTGATCACCTCTCATCTTTTGACATTTCCCTGGTTGTAAGGGTTTGGCATCTTTCATGTTCTTTGGCACCATGTACAGTATTTTAACTGTGGTTTCAGTTGTGCCATAGATAGAAGGGTCAACACCCCTAGCTTCATAACATAATGTCCCTGAGTACCCTGGGGTGTATTTCTTTACTCGAATATTGTTTCCTTGATTGTTTTAACAGAGTTGATGCGTTTTCCTAGGGTTCATCTATCACAAAACAATTTACAATGCCTCACAAAACCCCACTACCTTGGAAAGAATGTATTTATGTTTTCTTTGGCTCAGAGTGAATGACTCAGGTAGTACCATGTCCCTGAGGCCTTGTTCTTTTAGGTTCTTTCTGTTTAAAGAAAATACATTTAGGTCAAACACTGAAACAGGAACTACATTTAGATAGCAGTGAGAATTGGTGAAAAATTGCTTGGCAAGCAAACTTTCTTAGCAAAATTCTCTTGCTGAACTTAAGAGCCTTAAAGCTTAAAGAGCCTGTAGCCTCATATTATTTAAAATTGCAGATAATTTAAAACTAGTATTAAAGCAAATAAAGCCTTTACTTAATGAAATAGAAAGATATTGTTTGATTTTCTATCTGTGTCGATGATACTTGTCCTCCAAGACTAAAATGAAAAACATTGTTTCATTCCTGCCACGATTTTAAATGGGCTGAGCATGTGTTCATACTGTGTCTGTAGCATAAGAATACGTTAATACGCAGAACTTGAGAGAATGTTTCTTTGCCAGTATAATTTTGTAAGCACAGAATCATAATGGTATAATAATATAGAATAGTGAGGTTTTGCAAGGCACTCTAAATTGTTTTATGATAAATTGAAGCTAAGTTGGAAACATATTCCCTAGTTTTCCATTTCTTGTATGTTTCTGGGTTAGGTTTGGTCACAAGAGGGATTTGTGCCAGATTTAGAAGGTGGAAGTAAAGCAGTAGACAGTTTCCCCAGTGATCAGCACAGAGCTATAGGCATTATTGCAGTCCATACAATATGTTGCTGATCTCCTGGCTCACAGGGCAGATACCTATAAGTCCTTCTACTTTGCAGTTTGGGGTCCTGGCTTACGCATTTAAAAGAATGTTTACTCAGGGCTTCCCTGGTGGCGCAGTGGTTGAGAGTCCACCTGCCGATGCAGAGGATACGGGTTCGTGCCCCGGTCCGGGAAGATCCCACATTCCGCGGAGAGGCTAAGCCCATGAGTCATGGCCGCTGAGCCTGCACGTCCGGAGCCTGCGCGTCCGGAGCCTGTGCTCCACGACGGGAGAGACCACAACAGTGAGAGGCCCGCGTACCGCAAAAAAAAAAAAAAAAAAAAAAAAAGAGAGAAAATATAGGCAAACAAGAAAGACCTAGAATAATAGATTGGGGAAAATTAAGAATAGGAAACCTTATTAGGAAGGTCATTTAATGTTGAACTTATTTATATTCTTATCTTTTGTCTCTTATTGTATCTTACCTGTATCTTATGTTTTGAAAAAAATTAAAAATATTTAAATTTCTAATATTTTCACAAAAAATCCCCATTAGTTTACTAATCTTTTGGAAAAAAATAAAGTAATGTCATGAAAAATTTTTATTTAATATTATATATTCTTTAAAACCAATTTAGACATAATGACCACTGATGCAATGAACACTGTGCAATTTAAAATTTACATATTCAGGCTTAACATAATAAAACAAATTTCTCAAAAAAGCTTTCTATTGTATTTCACAAATGTTATTAACATATTTTGCCTCATTTGAACCTAAAAATAAGCCAGGGAAGTGTGCCAAATGAAAGCTCTGACAAGGTTTATTATCCGTATTGTCTCAAATTCAGCAAATCAAATTTCACATATTTCATTTAATAAGGTACAGATGTATATATTAGTAAACACTGAATGAGAAAACAACTACACAAATATCCTGAAGGCAAATAATAAAGTTAATAATGAGACATTGACCAAGACTTGACTCTAAAATTAATTTTTATGTATATAAACAGTGAGATAAAACTTAGTAGAACCTCCACATATGCATTAATTTAAAGTTTTATGACATTTTTAAAACTTATTCAGGTTTTATGTTGATGCTTTCTTTTTGTGGTTTCCTAAGCAATTTCCTTCTCATCATCTTCTTGACATTTGAGTTATTTTTACAAAAAAGTTTTTTTTTTTTGTCAAATAAAACCTATTTTTCCTTCCAAAGGAAAAAAAATTCTGTAATTTAAGGCAATTTGAAATAATGAACAGGTATAGAATGTATCTTTTCTACTTTTTACAAATAAATCCAATATGATCCTCTCTCACATACTGACCTTAGGGAAATCCCCCATCTTATTTTTTCCTTTTCAACTAAGGGGGAAAAAAGCATTGGTACATCCTCAGTGCCAAGATTACATGAAAAACAATGACTACAATATTCATATCTGTCTTTCCAATTTGTTCCTAATATTATCTATGATCTTGTTTTATTTCTTGTAATTTCACTTATTTAAAGGTGTATACTTTGCAAAGCATCATTGCTTATTGTGTTCTTTGAAATGCTTAAATGGAATGTAATTTTAAATTCTGAAATACATAATTATAGAGATTTAAGGATTCTTAGCTTTCTTAAGCAAATCTCCACTGTCTTATAAGAAGACTCATTGAATATGCTAATTGTTTAAATCCTCCTTAATGCAATGTTAATAAATGTAGGTTTAGTTTTAAAACGTTATTTATAACCACATTAAAATAGACATTCACATTTTAGAATTCTGGGAGATATATTCAATTTAACTCAACAAATAATAAGCATCAGTGGTGTACCTGGCACTGTGCTAGTGACCAAATATACAGAGAAACTTTTATCATGATAAATCATCAGTCCTCTCTACTAAAACAGAACTTCATCCTGAGCTATTATTTTGATGTCTAGGAGTTAAATATACAAAATTGTTAATCTTATCTTGATAGATACTGGTAGTCAACTCAATAACTCTCTATATTACCTAAAAGAGCCCTAGAACTGTCCATCCCTTTGGTGATATGTACTCTAGTAGATGCCCGGAGTAGCACCTGGATGACACTGGTCCACAGGGCAAGTTTCTTAACACTTTTGTGCTTAGGGTCCATCATCTAGTTAATGAGGGGATTATTCCAGATGAACATTCCATGAACAATATTTTACATTGGTTCTCTCTCTCCGCTACTAGAAGACTGAGTAGTTTCCTTAGCACCAAGCAAGCTGATTCTTGCACTGATTCGTAAGGAACAAAAGGCATGGGTTCAATAATATTAAGCAATCTCGGTCAATTGAATACTGCTCAGTAAATTTTAACTTTAGGAAATGGTTGTGAGTGAAAACTTGAATTGTATTTCATGAGTAAATGTATAGATGAGCCCATAAAAGACGACATACCATGTCTCATATTATTCCCTGAAATGTTCATTTCCTTTATTAATTTGATATGTTACCATTTAGATTTCATTATAGGCAACTGATAATTGTTCAGGTTTTACATAGGATGATGCTTTCAACTAGAACAATCTTTTATAAATTTATCATATAAAGCGAAATGAAAATACGTTGAAGGATGAAGTTTGTTAAGAAAAGTTTTAAAATTCATTCCATAGTTTCTTTTAGCATATTTTAATTCTTTTCCCACTTTTTGCTTAATCCTCTCATTGAAGTAGTACAGAAAACTGTAGCTGTCAGATAAGTAAGCTTTAAGGAGTGTTGCCATATTTTTTAACAAAACAAAAATTGAAGGCTTTTTTTTTTTTCCTAAATAAACTTGCAATCTTTGGAGAGATTTTATCTCATTTCTGCTTGTTAAATTTACATCTTCACAGAATTCTGCCAGTAAAGAATTATGTTGTGCACTTTTACACATTTCACAGATACATAAGGATTTAAATAAATTGTTAACCTATGGCTCTCATGTTCTGCCTTTTACTCTCAAAATAGATAAATTAATCCATGTTATTGCTCCTTGATAATCACTTCTTTAAAATTGTCCCTTATGTTCATTAGACAACATACATTTTATGGTATATGTGAGACTTTTCCCAAAGTGTAAGAGAGGATACTCAACTTTTACACTGAAAGAAAAAGTTAATTGAAACATTGTACATGCTGTCACGGATATGTAATCTGATGGATTAAAGGATACCAAATTTTATTGTTTTGAATTCGCAAGCTGCTTTTCAGATTTTTTAAAACAAGATAGAAGAAATATATTTGATCTTTTTTTCTTTTAATATTTGAACCCATATTTTGAGTAAAATTGCTGTATCACTCAATGATCATTAGTGGGCAGATTTTCTCTTTTTTACTTATTTCAAACATATATATATATATATATATGCATGTTACTCTGGAAATATACACACTGTTACATTTTATCATAAATCAAATGCATATTACATTATATTTTTGTTTCAGAAATTATTTCAGAAAAAATAAAGCTTTAGCAACAGAAATATTTTAGTAATATCATTTTGTAATAAAATAATAGAGTACTAATACTTTCAAAATTTCCCGTCTTCTTTGGTATAAAGCATGAAGGAGCCATCTACCAGGCAGGAGAAGAGGATTCTTCTTAGGGAATCACTAGATGATCGCCTTGGGAACACTTCCTTTTTTTTAAGTTGAGATGTAATTAACATATAATATTGTATTAGTTTTAGGTGTACAAGATAATTATTTGATAAATGTATGTATTGCAAAACGATTACCACAATAAGTTTAGTTAACATCCATCACTACAATCAGTTATAATTTTTATTCTTGTGATGAGAACTTTTAAGACATACTCTCTTAGCATCTTTGAAATATACAATATAGTATTGTTAACTATAGTCAGGAGGCTGTGTATTACATCCCCAGGACTTATTTATCTTATAACTGGAAGTTTATACTTTTTGACCACATTCATCCATTTCACCCAATTTTCCCAATATCTTAACTTCAAAATCCAGTTTCTTCATCTAACCTGCTACACAAAAAGAGTTCTACACAAACTTGTAAATTTAAAGACTAGGTTACTGAAACTCCTCCCAATTCATTATCAGAATTCATGCAAATGAGCAATCATCAGGCTTTTAAAAAAAGTTTAGAAGTAAAGTTATTGTATATTGTGGCCATTGTTGGATCCAGGTTTATTATGACCCAAATCTTACACAATTTGCAGTCCCACTTTAAGGAAAATAATTCAAATCAGGCACAGGGCATCTTAGAAGTAGCCCATGCAAGTGAGAGTCTCCACAACTTAAACTTCATTAGATTCTTGAAAAATTGATGAAAAAATGAAGGTAGATTAGAAGGAATTTGCTACATAAGGATAGATGCAATGAAAAAGAGGAAAATAAGTGCCGGAACCCTGTGACTGAAGGCAGTATGGTATGTTCAAGGAGCTGAAAACAAAACAAAACTGTGTGGCTATAATAGGGGATGTTTGGGAGAATGTGGGCATTAAATTTGATAAGTTTTACCAACTTGCTCTATAAGCTAGCAAAGGGTATACAGATATTGAAAATAATTGTATATTTAGCATTGCCTAGACATTGAGCAAGGGAAAGCATGATTAGGGAAGACGCCAGTGGGGTAGAGATGGTCAGGAAACGTAGGGCTCCACAGGCCGTTTTAAGGTGTTCTTTCTTCACATTACAGCAAATACAACTTTTAGAAAGTTTCAAATTGGGTGTGTAGGGGTGAGGACAGAGCAAATGAGTACAAGCAAATTTGATTTCATCAAGCCTAAAGTGGCTGTCTAGAGAAGGATTTAGAGAAGAGCAAGAGAAGCTGTTGCTGCCAAAACACACAGGAATAGCGGTGGTTTAGACTGGGTGGCTACTGGGTGGTAAATATGGGGGAAGTGGACTGATTTGAGAGATATCTAGAAAGGAATATCTATAGGGAAACACAAGAGGTCAATGTCTATGATGACTTGGATTTTCAATTTATGTAACTAGACAAGTGGCAGAATATGGAAGAAATGCAGATAGAAGGAAAATTCAGTCTTGCTTCATTAGTAGTAGGTAGTTTTCAGTGATTCCAAGAGGTAAGACAAAATACATCCAATCAGTAGCCTCTAGCTATTTAAATAAAATGAAAAAAATCAGTCTCACCACATTTCAAGTACTCAATAGCCACATGTAGCTAGTGACTACTCTTTTGGTCTATACAGATATAAAACAATCCCATGATAGTGGAACATTCTGTGGAGCTGGACTGATCTAGATTAAACTTCAGTTTGTGATTTGTCTATAGAGAGATGTACATAAAAATATTAGACGAAGAGTCGCAGGCTAGGCTGAGACTTGCAGAATGTCATCATTCAATAGAAGTAAAATAGTTATGAAGGCCAAGAAAAGTTTGCATCATAAATCCAAGAAGAGAAAACTTCAAAATATAGAGAGCTCTGGACAGGTTTGAGTGCTTCTGAGAAGCTAAGTAAGATGAGGCAGTCAAAATATCCACTGGGTTTAGTGATACTTCCCATTTCCAGAAGCATGTTATGGTATAAGCTAGAAAGGAGTGGCTTAAAGAACTAATGGGAGATTGGAGAATGAACATAACATTATGGATTCCTGGTTTTGAAAGGAAGGAGAGAGATTGCAGTAGCTTCAAGACCATGAAAGGTCAAGTGGAAGATCTATCTATCTATCTATCTATCTATCATCTATTTTATTTTAAAAAATTTTAGAAAGAGCAAAATGAATTTAACTTGAAGAAGAGTTATCCTGTTGAAAGGGACGGGAGATAAATATACAAGAGGGAGAACAAATAATCTACAGTGTAAAGTCCGTAAGAAAGAGAAGAGATTTAAGACGGAGCAAAAAAATGGAAAGATTATCCTGAGATAGATTCATACAATTTACCAGAGTTCCTGTGATTTTAACACCATTTGAGTCATCTTCAAATACATTTTTTTAATGAAGCATTCCGAACATCTGGTTTATAAACACACACAGAATATATTTTATTTACAGGTGTTTCTGTTTCCATGCTTGCCTGTTGTTTACATTTGTTCTTCCATAACAACTTCAGAGAAATGAGGCAATGAAGTTCAGTTAATCCCTGTAAGACTCCTCTGTATTTCTCCCACACGGCAGTTACTTACCAAATGTTCACTCTTTTCCCTCTCTGAGGGAATGGAACATTGTTAATGAGTTAGATTTTATAACTATAACAGATTTATGTTTTAGGCAATTTCTTCCTCAGTTAAGTGGAGAAAGTTTCTAAGCCAAAGAAAGACTGGAGTTAGGGAGGATAGTAGAAGCGACTGCAATAAACCAGAAGAGAAATGGTAACAGCCAGTGTCATCTGGGATGAGAATGAGAAGTGTCAAGACCATGAACAATAACAAAACCAGACTGGGATACAGAATTACTCAGAACAGAAAGAATTTCAGTAGCTTCCTAACTGTGTTGTCTTTTTAATATCTTGGTCTAAGATTTAATATTAGTAACAGGATTACAGTATATATTAGTTCTGTCTAGTGTTTGTATACATAGATGTATTATAGATACATAGTATATATCTACATATTGAATAAATATGGATTATTTATCTGCCTATTTGTATCTATATGCATATGTATATAGTAAAGTTTAAATTGACTCAAAATTTACCAAATTCTCATTTTTTGAGGGTTCAGTCTTTTTAATTTATTTGCCTTTATAGTGTTTCAGTTTTTTCAGATATATTCAAAGATTGACCGGGTAGACAGATTTCAACTAATAAGTACAAAGCATTTTAGAAACTTAGAGTGGTTAGCCCAGCTAAGTAGTGGTTTTTATAAATGAAGCATTATGTTTGGGTTTGTTATGTTTTCGAACACATTAAGATACAAATTATAGACAATAGTAGAAAATCAAGAATATTTAAAAACGATGAGAATTTAATCATCTGAAATGTATACAGAGGTCTCAGCATATTGTGTTTTCCTAAAGTAGAAACCTATGTCTTCCCTGGATTTCCATGCTCCTCTAAGGCTTGGTAGGGCTTAAGTTATTTCTTTTATACTATATGCTCCAGTAATCATAAAGCTTAGTCGTGATTCTTTGTCCAGCCTTGGATTGGCACATGAGAGTGTATCCGAATGAATGCATTTTATTAGTAATCAAAATTAGCTCAAAGTGCCACAAATGGAACCAATCGCTTTCACAACAAAATATGTTCTTTCTCTCCATTTCTTATCTTGGCTGGTGTGCTCAGAATGTAACCAGTCACCAAGTCCAGAAACTTGAGTAAAATCCTAAATTCCACATTCATCTTTACTCCACTATTTTAGTCAGAGGTTCTGATTCACTTACAATTTCTGTTTTATGATAATCTTGGTCTACTCCACTTCACTTGGCAATAGTCCCTTTAATAACAAAGAAAGAGAAATTGTAAGCTTAGTTCAAAGTTTATGTAAAATGTATTTTCACTATTTTAGCTATCTCTGTTTTCAGTCACACATGTTCTAAAAGCACCCACAGCCTCCAGCATGCTTTGAATATCCTGTGTCCAGAAATGGAGTCTATCCTGTGCACTCTCATCTCCTCCATTGCATTAATAGACTAGTTGTAATGCTTTGGGAATTTTGGGGGGAAATAACTCCCAGGGTGGTTCTGAACTGAAAATGTCTCCCAATTGCACGAACTCTGTCAGATAATCCCCCTAGGTACAACTTCTGACACTTTGTTCAATAATCACTTCATGCCCACTGCATTTAGTCTTCATTCTTCTTTTTTTCTTCAAGTTTTAGCCCAGAAATTCCAAAAAATATATTTGTACTGGTCAAGAATAGAGTTACACGTGGGGAAAAAACCCTCAACTACAGTATGAGGATCGTTGATTAGCATACTTCAAACGTAGGAAACTGACCCAATGTCACTACTGGAACCAAGGTTTCTTTACTCTGTTTCTGTTTCCCTTTTGTCTTTACTTCCTGTCATATCACTTAATTCTCCAAGCATGATAAAGATACTCTGAATGGTTGTGGAAACACTTTCCTAGAACCCTAGGTTTATAGTCTAAGAGCATTAGAAAAAGGTTGTTTTCTATCATCCATGCTTAGAAATACGCTGGGGAAGATCTTTGATCACCTGACTTAGTTCTATACCCACAATCATAGGCTAATTAACACGGCTATGTGTGTAAGTTTTGTAACCAGGAGAATGAATAGAAAGGCAGACACAATTTTCAGCAACTGTACTAGTTATAATAAATATATTTTATTTCAAAAATATGTTCAGCATATTTTATAATTTTTGAATGTTACCTTTTGTCAACACATATTTATAAAATGTGTTGTATGTGATTCTTCCATTTATTTACTGCAACAGAAAGGATAAATAATCCCTTTCTTCTGCTTCTTGGTATATTTAGTCCTACTGCGTAAGGAAATAGCAGAAAAAAGACATTACCTTATTTATCCTTGTTCTTCCGGTAGTGACTAGTGATAAAGCTCATAATGAATGAATATACAGTGACTGATGCTAAGGTCATCATGGCATAGTATTTAAAGATGTGTGCTGAAAAGTCTAGCAGGCCTGATTTTATTTTTTATTTTTTTCCTGATACCAGTTTGTATTGCAAACTTTCCCCAACAATGCATCAAACATCAGTCCAGTCCTGATGTCAGTCATGGGTACAAATATAGCTGGAGGGTTTTTTTCCTCTTAAAGGGCAGGAGTCCTTTGAAATAGTTAGCGTCACTGTGGCTGACACATAGATAATCTGACACATTAATAACAGTACTTCTAGCTTCACATACTAACCTGGACTTCTGATCAAGATTAGCCCAATAAAGGAAGTCATCCGATAAGCCTAACAATTCTATTTTGAACCATATCTAGTTTGGTACCCGTCGTCCTCCTCCTTTAGCATTTGAAGACAGCAGGCTGAGTTGGCAGATACTGTTTATGGATGCCTGAGGTTGTTTTTCTCAGTTCAATCTGTTTCAGTGAATTCTTGATGATAGACATAAGATTTGCAGGGAGAGCAGGGGTACTGAGAAGGTCTGCACTGGATGTTCCCCATGAGGCCAACAGAGAAGCTGCTGTCTGAATAGTTTCCAACTGAGTCACAGTTGTCTCTTGATGAGACAAGTTCATCTTCTGTTCTGGTTTCCTTGGTCCTTTCTTTGTAATGTGACAATGTCCTCTAGACTCCTGTGGTAGGATTAGCTATGTTTGCTGCTGTGCTCCCTGGGTGGATGGTTGACAACACATGTTGAGGAAACAACTCTGGTGACCATGGGCTTCGGTGGTGGAGAAATAGTTGGTTGTGGGGCAGTCTGAGGGATGCTTTTGCTGGACGCGCCCCTGGGCTGTCACTGGGATTTGCTTGTTGCAAGAAAACTTTGGGAACCTGTATGCTGGTCACAGATGCTGCCGTCACAGCTGGGGCAGCACTACTTCTACCCTAAGCGCCGCCAGTCACTGGGCCAGTCTTCATAGAGCCAGGAAGTGAAGACACAGATGTGCTGTCTTCACTGTCTACAGACAGGTCGAGGCTGCCATCATCCAAAGCTGTTAATCTGACACCTTCCGTCAAGTGTGTTTTCTTTTTCTGAAGCATGTGATTAGGTAGCAGTTGATGAAGTTCCTTTCTTCTCAAATGCATTGCAGCAATTTTCATATCCATCTCAAACATCTTGCTATTTATCGCTTGCCTATAAACTGTATCTGTGAAAGACTGGATATCATAAGTGAGATCAATACTGAGAACTTCAGAGTTTTCCGGGTTTTTTAACACTAACCAATCACCCACACTGTATGAAATTCTTCCTTGTCAGGATTTTCCTTGGGTGCTGGAAACAACTGAGGATTCACATGTGCCAGTGTAATAAATTCATTCTTCTCCAAGCTTCCAACCAGGATTCGGATTTTTGATTCCACCAAGCCTGCCCATTTTAGATGTTGTTTTTCTGTTGGTGCACTTGCTAGAAGTGCAATATAATGCTTGTACTTTTGAAAGAAGCTGGGAGCTTCAAAAAGTTTGGACCGATCTGCCTTACTCAGCAAAATCTCATGTATGATAGCAAGCCCTTGCTTACACTCCTCAATCATGACCATTCTTGTTGAAACAGACACGTGGTAAGTGGAGTTCTTCTGTGGGTAAGCTGGTGTCATTATAGGCATGAAATGGTACCTATCGCTGGGATTTACTCTCGGGTCCCAGATAGGCAAATTAAGATTTCGTTTTTCAGGCTCTTTCAGTAGCATTGGATTTGGCCATTCCCATTCAGAAAACACCAAGAAAAATTTACATACAAGAGTTGATGCTATTGCATTTGGGTAAAGCTGGCAAGTTCTTGCTCCTAGCATCGCCCAGGAAACACCTCCTAGGAAACCTAATATATTGTAATAGATATTGTGGCATTTGGCCCACAACTTGATGGCTCTCAGAGTTAATCTGACGTTGTCAATGTTTGGTACCAGATGTAAAATCTCATCAGTTACCCAGCAACCATTAAGACTTATTATGCATCTAATATCTAAATTTTTAAGCAGACTGTCATCTCTTAGGTCCAAATCTTCCAGAATAGTCTGCAGTGCTAATCTTGCAAACAAAATATCAATCTCTATCCCACTAAAACACAGTTTGATAACTGGTACAAATGCCTCCTCAACAGCCTTTAAAACCTTTACTTCTTCATGTAGTTTCAACTTATCATAGAAGTAGGTGAAAAAGTCGCTTCGATCAACACGTCTTGGTGCCACGCACAACGTGTCAATATCTGCACGCTTCGTATGCACCCCTAATCTATAAGAACCGAATGTAAAGATTTTCCCTCCAACATTTTCAATTACAGCTTGTGGAAAACTCTTGCTTTCACTGATTTCTCGCATCCATTCCTTTACCAGATTATTTAATTTCTCCAAAATTAAAATCCTACGCTACAGTTACTCTTCCTCTTCAAAAACCCCAAAGGGTTTCAATTAATTTCTGGGTGAGTACGCACTCCCTGGGGGGGTGCTAAACTGATGGGGGAGGGGATGCCATAGTGCTTGGGCGGCGGCGGGGTCTGTTGTTATCCCGGGGTGGTCACCGGAAACAGCATCACCTCTAGCGCCGGCCCCGCCACGCCGCGTCCGCGCCACCGCGACCTCCGCAGCCGCAGCCCGGGTCATGATCCGCTGAGGCGGGAGGGGTGGGGCTCCTACCAGCCCAGGTCCGACCCGCTCCCGCCACTTCAAGCGCCTCTGCGCCATCCCCTCGGCCCCAACACGGTGCCGGGACCCTCGCCGCTGTGTTCTAGCAGGCCTGATTTTAAATGCTAGCTACGCCACAAACTACCTGGGTATAATTAGGAAATACTAACGAAAGTATGCAGAGGTTCTCTTATGCCACGATGTGTTCTACACACTTGGGATATGTAGGAACTAAGGGTTAACTTTTCCAAAGTGGATTCTCTGCAGGTTGGTCTCCTACAAACGTCCACGGAGGCCAACCATTGTTCTGAGGGAGCCACGCCTGGATGAGGCTGAGATGGAGGATCGTGAAACCGGCCTGACATGTTACGCAGATGCAAGACAAGGCTGGGAACCTAGCCTCCAGATTACACCACGATGGTTGCCCACACTGAGCATGCGTACATACATACATAGCTCATACATAACTATGAGCGTACATAGTCCCTCTGACTATGTACGCTGAGCTGGGAGATCAGCACTGGAGCCGAGTGCCTGCCCACTGGAGTGCTGTTCAATCCCAATTCTAATCAGGCCAGGGAAGGGATGATGATTTCTTAATCATGCAGTCTAAATAACCCCACAGTCTAAGGGTTTGGTCCTTCTGCCAGAGTCTAGCAACTGTTCCTGCGCTATGCCTAGGCTCTAACCCAAAAAGTAAGTGGTTACAGGGGATCCACACTTCTGCCATTGACCCAGACTCATAGTTTACCCCCAAAATTGTTCCATCAACTCAACTCTGATGTGTGTGTTTGTTCTCTGACATCTATTTGACCTTGTTCACTTGATATTATATTCACAGTTGTTTTTGCTCATTTTTCAAAATACTTTTCTACAGGTAAACTCACAGCCCAGCATTTTAGCTTCCCTCCAAGGCTACACAAACTTTCTCTTCTGTCCAAAATATCCTTTACCTTTGCTCAGTAGACACCTATTCCTTAGAATCCAAGTCAGGTGTCACTTTCCCTTTATGCTTTACCTTATTTCCCTGACAGAAATAGATGGAGGTAATTGCTGTAATTTGTAACAGTTTTGTAGTTTCTATGTATTTCTAGAGAAGAATATAAAAATTTTAATTATTTGTTTGCATGATTTGCCTCCTGGAGCAAAATATGTTTTTCAAGGGTAGGCAGCATTCATCTTTTTATCCCTATTCCTTAGCAACATGTCCAAACTAGAATAGACGTTTGACAAATTTGTGGGACTGGAAATCGGCATGAAATCACCGCTCAAAATCCACTGTGAGAGAAATAACCAAAATATTTAGATAATAAAGTTCAAAGCTACATTTCGAATGAAAATAATGCCACCATCTGGCTCATCTCAAAGAAAAGAGAAAAGCAATCTCTCAGAGTACTGATTACAAAGTCAAAATGCATTTGGTAACTGAGAGAAATAAAAACTTTACCAGTAACATTTCCTTAAATTGTCACTCATTATTTTAAAATGGCATTGGAAAACTTGAGCTTGAAAAACTATCTGGTTAAATTTTCATGGTAGTTGACAGACCATCTGAGTATACTGAATAAATGGCCTCACTTGGTCACAATACCTGACCCACTGTTTTAAACCAGTACCTGTAATTCCTGTCACTTGTATCATTTATTTAGTTATGTATTTGCATCTTCTTCAGAAGTAGGTAGCTTAATAGCAATGACTGATTTAAAAATATGATTTTTATCCTCTCATTTATCCAGGAAAACATCTCCCTGAAATTTGTAGCTTGCAATTATTTCTGAAGTGAGTGTCATATCTTGTACTCTATACCACGTATTTTATTTTTCATAAACAGTTATCTTCCTTCTACACCACACTGCATATTTTTAGATCATTGATAACAATTTACAAATATATTAGACATTTAGATTTCTCATTTTGGAATGTAGGTATGAGATCCAAGCAAATAGAATAAATGGAAGTTGTCCTTTTTCAAATGGCAATCATTATATAGATAGATATGCAGTGAAAGTACATCAGGTGGGAGGAGAGCCCAGAAAAGTTGCAGAACCAATAAAGGGAAGGCAGCTGCCCAGTATTCCTGAGGGGCACTTGAATGCAGGGAATACGTGTACCGAGTGTGCTAAGAGTGCACATTTTCAACAACAGAGACACTGCATTTACACTGAAATTAAAATAAGCACAAGAGGGACTTCCCTGGTGGTCCAGTGGTAAAGAATCCACCTTCCAATGCAGGGGACGTGGATTCAATCCCTGGTGGGGGAACTAAGATCCCACATGCCACGGGGCAACTAAGCTCGTGCACCACAACTACTGGCCCCAGGAGCCTCAACTAGAGCCCGCGTGCTGCAAACTGTAGAGCCCACGTGCCCTGAAGCCTGTGCGCCACAACTAGAGAGAGAAAAAAAACCCAAACACCACAATGAGAGAGAAGCCTGCGCACCGCAACTAAAGATCTTGCATGCCTCAACGAAGATCACTCATGCCACAGCTAAGACCCAGCGCAGCCAAAAATAAGTAAAATAAAATAAGCACAAGAAAACAAACAAGAGCAAAGCTTCCTAGAGAAACCTCTGTCTGATTAATTTTGCAATGAGCATATAAATTCACAATGAATCTTTAAACCAAATATCTCATGGTACATTTTAGTTAAACTGAAAACAAACAAGCCAATTGATTTTATTACCTAAATCATAGACATCTCTATGCTTCCAAAATGTTATCTTAGTTGGAAACTTTCTAAAGAGATCTGAAGAGAGCATAAGACTATAAAAACTGTCAAAAAAGTTTTATGGATTTTCTTAAAAACAGTATCTTCTCCACTTTAGCTAGAAATGGACAAGGAAGCAAGTCTCTTTCTGTGTACACTTCATCATTAGGAAATAAATTTCATGCCAATCCCACAAAACCCTTGCTAAGCATGAGTTAACATGAAGGATCAGATTATCAAATCACTCACACAAATGAGAGATCTTATTCAGTTTTAGCCTTTATTAATAATTTCGAGTAAATAGGCTTTTAAGAGTCATGAGTGATCAAGGGTGAGGTATAGGAATTTTTAGTGTGCCTTCCTACCTACAACAGATGCACCCTCTTGCCCAAGTAAAAGTTGAGGTCTCATGTTAGGAAAGTGTACATCTCGTCACAGTCAGGACCAGATTCAGTTACAAAATACCTCAATTTTCTTTTCAGATAGTTATACAGCTTATGTGACATTTTCCAGAGAGCCATGCTTAATTCACTCATAGATTCCAAGTGTGTTTGTCTTAAGTAATCTTAGATCATGGACATCTGACATTCAGTATATTTATAGAATATAAATCTGTATTTATATATATATAGCATATCTTTTAAAGATATTATATAGCATATCTTTTGTGCTACAGATAGACTCTTTTGCATTAGTTTGTTTGCCAAAAGGTCAGTTATTACTATGTTCATAAGGAGATTAGACCAGGATCACGTACCTGCCTTCTTTCTTCCTTGAATTTGCCCCCCTCAGCCTCAGGAATAAGAGCAAAATTGATTGCAAGCAGCTCCTCGACTCCTTTCTCCTTAGCATGCATTGAACTAATTTAGTTCTAATTAACAGCAAATCATTAACTTTCCCTGGTCACCCACTTGACTTGGACATTGGATAAGCCCATATAAGGGACTTCTTAGTAGGAATTTCAGGTACCAACAAGCAGCAGTGAATCACTGGGTATATTGGTGGTAAACTTCTAACATTAAGGAACCAGTTGCAAATACGGTAAGGTACAAAATATCCTTCCCTTCACTGTGAACTCCTCAAGAATCTGGTATTTAGGAGGAGCATAGTAAATATTTGTCAAATTAGATTTTTTAATGCAGAAACATCTCTGATTTTTGAAACAGAAAACTTCAATTTAGAGATTCAATTTAGCTTTCCTATATTCTAATTTAAACCTCTAAAAAGTTTTTAATCACATCATTTCAGAATACACAAGCTAAATTTGACAAGTTTCAGCACTATCAAGCTTTGTTTTTTAGCTCTAATAAAAAATATATAAATCCTTCTTGAGTAGCAGATAAAAATAAATAAATCTGGCAGAAAAAATAATGTTGTTTTCAAGCTTTCAAAACCATGTTACATAAATAAATAACAGTAGTAAAATATATACTCTGTAATAAAAAAATAGATATACCTAATAGGACTGTTTAATGGACTCCTACTGTCTTTTATTAAATAGTAAAATGTTAGCCACAATCAGTCAACTTGAAACCAGTAGGTTTAATTTATTAAAAAATAAATGTTACTATCATCATGTTTGTTAACTTTTTAAGCAAATCTGTATAAATTTCCTAAAAAATTCACTTTTTTTTTCACAATTTATCTGCTGCTTTGTAGAAACAAAAACACTAAAAAGGTTCATCAACACAAATGTCATTAAAAATGAATTTTAAAAAATTACCTTCTCAAACTAACCATTGAAAGTCAGAGCACCAATAAATAAAATGGGTAGTGTGAATTACTAGAATCAGAGGTTTCAAATTAACTTTGAGGTAAATTAATAGAAAATATTCCCACTAGTGTATGAGTTTTTTATAAATATAAATGAAAATAAATAATTTTATGCATAATGATGATTAATATCAATCTATTTTACTTTTGTCTTTATTAAATGTGATAAAATATCTATATTCTCATTGCAGTGGAACTCCTCACATTATGTGATAATTGAAGAATGAGTAAACGTTTTTAGAAAGAATTTATCATGCAAATTTGGGGGAGGAAAATGTCTTAAATAAAGATTTTTTCACAATTATTTTGTATTTGTTCACTTTTTTGCTTTGGGGTGATTTCCGGGGAAACCCAGATGAGAAACAGTAGACAATAAGTTCCTTATAGTCACTAATTTTGGTGTCAATGTGAAAATTCGCATTTTCCTTAATTGAGCTAATGTATTATTGTGAAACCTTGTAAATATTCAGAGTTGATTTTGTCTTCACCGATTTAGGAGTAACCATTAGAATGTCAAGATTGCAGAATTTATCTACAACAAAAAATTGTGATATTCATTATCTTAATACTGACTGTTATTTTCATTTGTATTTAGATATGTTCTAGATATGCTACTCTCAAATAATAGACCATTTTACTGCCCCTTTAATAATATTTATAGTATACTTTTATAATAAATGTATTTATATTTTATAATACGTAAAATATATTTATTTATTATGTTTATAATCTAATTATATTCTATATATGATCATATATGATGTATAAAATAATATATAGTTATAATATAATAAATATTTTATATAAAATTATATTTATTATATATAGTATAAAGTAATATTTAGAGGGCATTTTAATTTGTATAATAGTATTTATTTGTTTAGTAGTTTTATTTATATAACTATTTACCTATATGTGAAATGCTTCTATATAGTAACTTTTAACTTTTAAATATTGTGTATGTGCTGAGAGAAAGAATTCTTTATGTATTCAGCCATAATAAAACACAGCGCTTACCTTTTAAAAATTAGCAGAGGACTGTAAAATTTTCTTTAATATTTTTATACTGTGTTCAAAATGATTATACAGATTACTGTGAAGATGAACACGTTGACTTATGTTGTAGATATGTACTCTACTTTTTTTCAACTGTGTTTTGATATTAGAAGACCACAGAGATATAATATTTAACTTTAAGTTGACTCTGAGAAATTTTTCAGTCTATTGTTTAATATCACAGGACATTTTTGTGATGGAATGGCCTGATGATCCATGTATCCAATTACATTATAATTTGCATTTGGGAAATTCAAGTAGGCTTCTTTTATTTATAATTTGCTTAGCTTTGAAAATACGTTATTAAAGGTTATATTATTATTAATAAAAATAAATATGTTATTAAAAGTTTTAGAGGAGAATTATCTAAAAGAGAACAAAAATTGCATTCATAATGTAAGATGTCTGTGCTGAAAAAAGCAACGTATATTTGGATAGAAACCACAATACCTGATAAGTTGCTTGTTAAGTATAGTTCTAACATATATTTAAGTATAAAAATGTGCCAAGAACAATGGTTCTTTTATTTTTGAGGATGTATTTCTCTGGAATGCCAATTTTTTTGAAGTTTTAATAAATCACTTGAAAACGAAGTGATGAGGCATACATATATTAAACATGGCCATAATGAACACTTAAAATATTTATAAAGATATTTTGAAATTCCTTTTTGTTTACTCACCACTGTTTGGAAACCATTGACGTAAGGGACACCATTAGGGTTGACATACAAGCAAGTGGAATACATGACCACGTACCTAATCTATTTTAGATGTCCTCATGATTTAAAAAGTAATAATAATTCTGGAAATTCAATAGCTAGAAGTTTGTTTCTTAAATCTAAGCTTTTATACCAGACTAAAAGGAAACATACCTTAGTCAAATCACACTTGAAGTTTTCTGTGGAAGAAACTAGAAAGATAGAAAATTAGGATGCACATGTTTTCTGGATGGGGCTTAATAACTGTACTTAAGTTTTGGCTTTTATGGAAATATTAACCTGTAAAGTTGATAACACAGAATATTGTTTCACCACAAATTGTCCCTCCAACAGGCTGAAAGTTTATGTTATTTCCTTACAGTTATTCCTTTCTTCCCCATCATTAGTTACCTCCATTAACTGAGAATATAATCCTACCCCATTGCTGTTGGGTGTATCCACATGATTTGCTTTAGCCAATGGAATGTGGGGAGAAGAGACAAAGTGCTAGTACCAAGATCAACATTTAATAGGCATCACCTTTTCCCACTTGCCCCTGTAGTGATTCTGCCATCTGCTCTGAGAATGCTTGTGCTGGGAAGTCATTGGTCTAAGGAGAACAAAGACACTTGGAGGACACCTGAACCTAATCACCACCCCTGCTGCTCACCAATTCACGGGTAAGAGAGAAAACATTCATTTTTTTCATCATCAGCCAGTGAGACTTTGGGGTTGTTACTAATTGAATTCTAATCAATTTTTCCTACAACTCAATTAACCAGTCATAGTAATATATTATTCTATCTATATTTGAATATAGATATGCTAGAAAACCTAGTGTGTTGATATCGTTTTCTGTAAGGAAAATCTGAGTCATGGTCTATGCATTCCTCTGCTGTTTTTGCCTTCATACACCGAGAATTTACACATCTATGTTTGCAGTGTCATGTTGACCCCTTTCAAAGATTTACCAACCTATGCATACTTTTTCCTACCCTTCCATCTGGAAAACATTTCTTTTTTGTTTGCTATAAACTCTAACCTATACAGGGCTCTTCACAGTATGGTTCTAACCTATAATTCCATGCTAATCTTTGTTCTCTCCAGTACACGTAATGCAGGTCAGTGAAGAATACCCTAAGGTGTCCAAAATTTCTGACAGCTGTGCCTTTATTTATATGTTATTTTTCTACCTGGGAATCATTTCATGTTCTAGTTTTTGTATTCCCCATTCTTCATTCTTGCCCCAGAACCAAGATGCTGAAGATCTTGTATTGAACTAGTTGTAACAGGTTCTAACTGAAAAAGAAAATGCCAACTCAGAAAATAGTATATATAAAAAGGGAGCAGAAACTATTTTCCTCTTTTGCTTCCTTTTGTAAAGAAAAAATCAAAGAAAATGGAAGATGATTATTTGAAAGATGCCAAAAGTATAAAAAGATACTAAAAATTCTGGTTTATATAAAAAAAAGATACAAAGAAAAACATATCAAAGCAGACATCCTCAAAACTTCATTGATGGTGCAAGAGAAAATAGGTCACTCCTGTGTGCAGCCCAAAGCCAAGAAAGAAAACCATAACCCATTGTTGAGATGTTATTTTAAAGATCAAATACAAGCTATTATATTCTAGAAAATTCTAAAATTTTATTTTAATGTCTGTCATTTTACATTTGTTTATTTTTCTTTATATTAATGGTCATTATTCAGAACAAATTGGTTTTAATATTCATGTTTAAGATTGAGAATAGAGGGGCTTCCCTGGTGGTGCAGTTGTTAAGAATCCACCTGCCAATGCAGGGGACATGGGTTCGTGCCCTGGTCCAGGAAGATCCCCCATGCCATGGAACAACAAAGCCCATGCGCCACAACTACTGAGCCTGTGCCCTAGAGCCCGCAAGCCACAACTACTGGGCCTGCATGCCACAACTACTGAAGCCCACGTGCTTAGAGCCCATGCTCCACAACAAGAGAAGCCACTGCAGTGAGAAGCCTGCGCACTGCAATGAAGAGTAACCCCTGCTTGTCACAACTAGAGAGAGCCCACATGGAGCAACAAGCCCCAATGCAGCCAAAAATAAATAAATAAATAAATTTATTTTTAAAAAAAGATTGAGAATAGAAAAAAATTAGCTAAGGAATACCTGCTCATTAAGAGTGATATATTTCATGAATTTTGCACATTTGTTGTGGTTATGACAATAAAAGTAGACTAGTAGAGTTTTGCACATAATGAAAATTATATATTTGTTTTATAATGTTCTTTATGCAGATAAGAGAATATATCTGCACAAATGACTTTTTTACTGGTGTTGAAAAAGATATATTTGCCTCATTCTAGAATTTAAATAATACAAACTATATAATCACTACTTATATTGAAACAAATGCTCTTTCAATTTTCCTTTCTTAATCCTTATCTTTATCTATACATATAATTTTTAAGTTTATAAATTAAGTATGTATGAAAAAATTGTAACTTTTTTAAAAAATGCGTTTTAATCTTACATTAGACTGTAGTGAAGAGAGCAATTTAAAAAAATTCTAAAACTTTTATTTTTGGTAAACTAAAGAAACATAATATTCTGTGCAAGAGGACTTGAAGTTTATATGATGAGATTCTATTAAAATAAACTCAAAGAAAGATAAAGGTTGACCTCAAGAAAACTTGACAGGATTATATGGAGGAACACATATCATTCTGATATTTTATAGGATAAAAGCTTCAATAAAACAAGAGATGTTATTTAAAAATATATTCATAGAAAAAATCATATATTTCAGAAATTGAGAAAAATTGTTTGGTATTGTACAATTTTCAAAAGCCAATGTATTTTAGAAACTGATTACATTTCTCAGTTTAGTAACCTTAACAAAACACATGGTAATAGACCCCAAAATCAGTCTAACCATATTCACATTAAGTCCACAGGTAAATTAAAATTGCCAACAGTTTTGAGCACTTGCTAAATCCTAGGAGCTATGGTAAGGTTATTATAGGATAGCATCACTTAGTCATCACAATGATCCTATTAAAAGATATTATAATTGTTTTCCTAAGGAAACTGAAGTTTAGGTCATCACTTACCTACAGTCTCAAAGTGATGGGCCTGGAATTTAAAACCACATCTATTTAGGTCCACGTTAAGAATTTATATTTTACCATTTGCTTATTTACACTCTATTATTCTTTCATTCTATTAAAGTGAACTCAGAGAAATATTCCTTGAGCCATGTCTATGTTCCAGGAACAGTTCTGGGTGATATAACAGTGAACAAAGCAGAAAAACACTTGGCCTTCTCAGTAAAACATGTCAGAAAAAGCTAAAGAGAAAACTAAAATGGGGAAGAAGGAAAGGAATTATGGGGTTGGGGGATTTGTAGTTTTAGAGGGTGGCTAGTAAAGTCCTAACTGAAAAGAAATGGATGCATAAAGCCTGGAGATGGCTGGGGAAGAGGTCCTGTGAGTATTCCAGGGAGAGTATTCCAGGCAGGCGGGAAGAGTGCGTTAAAGCTTTGAGCATGGCTAGTGTGTTCAAGGAACAGAAAGAGGATGGTGCGGTTGGAGCACAGGAAACAAGAGAGGAGCAATAGGAGACATGTTCAGAGAAATAATTAGGGGCCAACCATGTACATCCCCCTCGTTGCTGATGTTATATCTGTTTTACTCAGAATGATTTACGGAGCATTGGAGAATTTTAAGCAGAGAACTGACATGAACTGGCTTCCATTTATAATACTAGGATCATTGCAGCTGAAGTGTTGAGAATAAACTGAAGGGGAGCACATACAAACGGAGGGAGACTAAACATAGTGTTCAAGTTCAAGTAAAGCAGCTAGGGAAGTATTGAAATATCAAAGGGGATAGAAATGATTTGCATTAGGTTTAAGGACATGAAGAGAACTGGAGAAATTTTTATTAAATATTTAGAACATAAAGATCAACAGCATATTGTGATGGGTTACATATGAAGCATCAAAGAGGAGAGGCGAGTGTCAAGGATGTACTTGACTTCTAGGTTTCTGTTTGGGAAGTAAAAACGAAATGCAAAAGGAGAAAGCTGGTTCTTTGCATTATCCATTTCCTTTTACATAAATACTCAGTGCCCTGTGGGTACTGAGTATCTTTATGTAGTTCTCAAAGACCATTAAGCAATTTAACAAACCTAATTAAGCAAAATGTTCTCTGTACTGAAATGACTAAATGCATCACATTAATGGTCATAAACTCAAATGCCTGGCCCCACCAGGAAGTAGCATAAAGGAGTGAAAGGGCAGGAGTAACAGTGAACAGGACAGCATATGCTTTCTCAAGAAGGGCAGCTGCCACTGAGCTTTGGGTCATTGTTGCTTTGGGTGCTTGCGGCTCCTTCATTTTTCATATGAAATCTCCCTGTTTTTAATTATTAGAAATTGTTCAGTTTCATTAAAACAGTGTGAAGGCTGAGTGCACAACATTTGGTATGAGAATTATTTGTCATAATCTCAGTTTTACCTACAAAGATATAAGTAAAAATATAAGCATTTTTACTACAATAACAAAGTGATAGAACTTGGGATGTGACTCCTAAAATCTCTAGGGCACAGAATAAACATTAAAATATACAGTGATATACAGCAAGCAGTAAATACGTCAATAGAATAAAGAACAAGCAGAGCTTCCAGAAAAGGTGCCAAAGTAAATATGAGAGTCATCTTGATGTCTCATCTTATGACTCAAACTACAGACATTGCTGTGATTACACACATTCTTGGGTCAGAAGAGAAAGAGAACAAGCTGGTTTCACAACATCCTGTGACAATAGCCTGCTTTCTAGTGTATCTTTCCCTTAGATCTCTGGGAATAAATTTCACACAACTCTGTTGTGTGCATGTGCCTGAAGCAAGGCTCAAAAAATAACAATCTCACTGTATTCTTTCACTGGAGAAAAATCAGAAAGAGAAATGTAGAGATAGAAGACCCAGAGGCAAGGGTGTCCGAATGACAAAAGACATAGTACATTTATTTTTTTTCTTTATTTTTCTTTCTTTTCTTTTCTTTTTTTTAACATCCTTATTGGAGTGTAATTGCTTTACAATGGTGTGTTAGTTTCTGCTTTATAACAAAGTGAATCAGCTATACATATACATATATCCCCATATCTCTTCCCTCTTACATTTCCCTCCCTCCCACCCTCTCTATCCCACCCCTCTAGGTGGTCACAAGGCACCAAGCTGATCTCCCTGTGCTATGCGGCTGCTTCCCACTAGCTATCTATTTTACATTTGGTAGTGTATGTATGTCCATGCCACTCTCTCACTTTGTCCCAGCTTACCCTTCCCCCTCCTCATATCCTCAAGTCCATTTTCTAATAGGTCTGCATCTTTATTCCCGTCTTGCCCTTAGGTTCTTCGTGACCATTTTTGTTTGTTTGTTTTTTAGATTCCATATATATGTGTTAGCACACGATATTTGTTTTTCTCTTTCTGACTTACTTCACTCTGTATGACAGATTCTAGGTCCATCCACCTCACTACAAATAACTCAATTTTCTTTCTTTTTATGGCTGAGTAATAATATTCCATTGTATATATGTACCACATCTTCTTTATCCATTCATCTGTTGATGGACACTTAGGTTGCTTCCATGTCCTGGCTATTGTAAATAGAGCTGCAATGAACATTGTGGTACATGACTCTTTTTGAATTATGGTTTTCTCAGGGTATATGCCCAGTAGTGGGATTGCTGGGTCATATAGTAGTTCTATTTTTAGTTTTTTAAGGAACCTCCATACTGTTCTCCATAGTGGCTGTATCAATTTATATTCCCACCAACGGTGCAGGAGGGTTCCCTTTTCTCCACATCCTCTCCAGGATTTATTGTTTGTAGAGTTTTTGATGATGGCCATTCTGACTGGTGTGAGATGATATCTCATTGTAGTTTTGATTTGCATTTCTCTAATGATTAATGATGTTGAGCATACTTTCATGTGTTTTTTAGCAATCTATATATCTTCTTTGGAGAAAAGTCTATTTGGGTCTTCTGCCCTTTTTTGGATTGGGTTTTTTGTTTTTTTGATATTGACCTGCATGAGCTGCTTGTAAATTTTGGAGATTAATCCTTTGTCAGTTGCTTCATTTGCAAATATTTTCTTCCATTCTGAGGGTTGTCTTTTGGTCTTGTTTATGGTTTCCTTTGCTGTGAAAAAGCTTTTAAGTTTCATTAGGTCCCATTTGTTTATTTTTATTTCCACCATTTCTCTAGGAGGTGGGTCAAAAAGGATCTTGCTGTGATTTAGGTCATAGAGTGTTCTGCCTGTGCTTTCCTCTAAGAGTTTGATAGTGTCTGGTCTTACATTTAGGTCTTTAATCCATTTTGAGTTTATTTTTGTGTATGGTGTTAGGGAGTGTTCTAATTTCATTCTTTTACATGTCGCTGTCTAGTTTTCCCAGCACCACTTATTGAAGAGGCTGTCTTTTCTCCACTGTATATTCTTACCCCCTTTATGAAAGATAAGGTGACCATATGTGTGTGGGTTTGTCTGTGGGCTTTCTATCCTGTTCCATTGATCTATATTTCTGTTTTTGTGCCAGTACCATACTGTCTTGATTACTGTAGCTTTGCAGTATAGTCTTAAGTCCAGGAGCCTGATTCCTCCAGCTCCATTTTTCTTTCTCAAGATTACTTTGGCTATTCGGGGTCTCTTGTGTTTCTATACAAATTGTGAAATTTTTTGTTCTAGTTCTGTGAAAAATGCCAGTGGTAGTTTGATAGGGATTGCATTGAATCTGTAGACTGTTTTGGGTAATAGAGTCATTTTCACAATGTTGATTCTTCCAATCCAAGAACATGGTATATCTCTCCATTTGTTTGTATCATCTTTAATTTCTTTCATTAGTGTCTTATAATTTTCTGCATACACATCTTTTGTCTCCTTAGGTAGGTTTATTCCTAGATATTTTATTTTTTTGTTGCAATTGTAAATGGGAGTGTTTTCTTAATTTCACTTTCAGAGTTTTCATCATTACCGTATAGGAATGCAAGAGATTTCTGTGCATTAATTTTGTATCCTGCTATTTTACCAAATTCATTGATTATCTCTAGTAATTTTCTGGCAGCATCTTTAGGATTCTCTGTGTATAGTATCATGTCATCTCCAAACAGTGGTAGCTTTACTTCTTCTTTTCCGATTTGGATTCCTTTTATTTCTTTTTCTTCTCTGATTGCTGTGGCTAAAACTTCCAAAACTATGTTGAATAATAGTGGTGAGAGTGGGCAACCTTGTCTTGTTCCTGATCTTAGTGGAAATGGTTTCAGCTTTTCACCATTGAGGACGATGTTGGCTGTGGCTTTGTAAGACATAGTACATTTATTTTAAGGACATTCCAGTGACATAAGCAATATAATATATTTATTATATTTAATTCAGGATAAAATACATTTTTTAAATACTACGATTTTCCAGGTGTTTTACCTACATTACTTTGTTTAATCATTGCAGCAACCAATACAGTGTTATTATTCATACTTTTTGTGTAAAGAAATTGCTCTTGAAAGAGAGTACTTAATGTACCAAAGAACACACAGCTGGTAACGAAGATTTCAGAAAGAAATGTAGTTATATCTAGCTCCTTCAATACAACACCATGCCACTGAAGACAGGAAAGGAAAACACTTCCCTAGCCAAGTTTCATGGTCTCCGAAAAGTATGGTGGAAAGGAGAGGCAAACATTAATTTCTACTCTGTTATTGACTCTGCCAGTCTTCTTGTCTGTCTTGTTGTGAAGATAAATATGAGGTTGTTATAAAGGATCATCCAGGAATTTAGATAAAGTCCCTCCAGCTCCCATAATACATAGCAGCCTTTGGCTTTTTAAATATATATATATATCAATTAATGGTAAGTCCTTTAAAATTGTTACATTATTTTATTTCAAAGTAATATATAAAATATGTATCACATTATATAAAAGATTAAAAAATTTCAACTACTAAGAAATGCATACAATGAAAATTCTGTACTCTTAGCTTTGGAATCTGACCTTCTCCCAGAGGTAACTATGCTTAATAGTTGCTTATATGAGCTTCTAGAAAAAAAAAAAAAAAAAAAAAATATATATATATATATATACATACATATATATATAAAAAGTAGGTGTGCATATGCAGATATACATATATAACCCTCTATATATAAATATAGATATAGATACTTCATTTGTACATATGTACATACACACATGAAAATATAAATTTAGTGACGACTAAAATAATTACCAAGTAACACAATTTTGCCTAAGTTTAAGCTTATTATTATTTCACAAATGAGCAATGTGTCAAATACTCTTCATTGTGATTTCAAATATATCTAAACAAAACATAAGATTAAAAATATATCTACAAGAAGCATAGCAAACTTTTTTGATTAAAAAAAGAAAATTAAAACTTCCTGCCTCAGCACCAACAACGTAATTGGGAATTTTCTGCAATATCCTTGCTATCTTATAAGTAGAAAAGAAAATATTTATGTACATCTGTGCCACAGAGTTTTCAATAAAAATAAAAGTGAAGTAGTCAGTATTCAGTATGATCGTGTAGTATTTTCTATCCTTAATGGAATTTAATCTGCTTGGCACACTCATTTTGGATTTTTTTCATCTCTGTGTGATCTTGTACTGACTTTAAGAGAGCTTCCATGAAATACTGGTGATGTTGTGCCATAGAGTATATAAAAAAGACCTTTCTAAGATATAGAGTATTAATACCCGAGAAACCAAAAATGTTTTTTATTGGTATTGGACTACTAGCATGTGATTATACTAAAAGTTCCTCTAGAGCTTTATTTTTTTTAATAGGTTACTATTTTTTCATCCATTCAACAATAATTTTTGAGACTTTAGGTCGTTTATTTGAAAAGGAAAAAAATGTTCCTTTTTTTTTTTTTCCAGTTTGAAGCCTAAGATGTCAAACTAAAGCTTCTGAAAATTAAAAACAAAACAAAATGAAAAATCATCTCTGGGCATTGACCTATATGTGGATGTTCTATAAGCTGTTTACAGCTTGGTCATTAGAAATCCTCATGTTGCTTTGGCTGTTAGAAGTTTGGAATTAGTCATATTTTTGTGCTTGAAGTAATTTCACTGAAAAAAATAATCTGTTTTATGTTGATCCAAGTAATAATGCCTAGGATTTTAGAACTTTTGTCTGGTTCTCTTTTTAAAAGCATCTGTCATTTAATTAAGAGTTTGTCTTAATACTGTCATTAGGAAATTAATGCTAGATTGCTAACCCCCATGATCAACAGGAAAAAAAAAAAACACTGCAAGTCTTTCATGTCTTATCTCATAGCTGACCCCACTGAATGGAAGTGGAGAGAAATCACCAGTAATGATCATTCCCTTACAGGGAAAAATTCAGTGTTTTCATATATGGTCTTCCATCTACCTGGGAAGCTTTTACTCTCTCCTTTGCCAAGCTAATGCTTTTCAGGCATGCACCTCTTTAAACTTTACTTCCCCAAAGAGTTAGATAATGTCAGTACTCTATCCCATCTACCTAAATCCTTCCCGTCTCACTAATGCTGAAGTGCAAATCTCTACTGAATAGATCCATGTGTCTATTCTAAGTTTCTAACATCACATACCTCAGTATCTCATGCTCTTACTCCACACCAGTCGCACTGGTCTCCTTGCTGATTCTCAAACATGCCAGGCATTCTCTTTTCTCAGGGTTATGTCATTGCTGCTCCATCCCCTGCTATGCTCTGCACCAGTTGCCAGGAGGCTGGCTCCCTGTCTCATTCAAGCCTTTGCTCATGTCATTTTCTCACTCTTGTCTTCTCTGGCTATTTATTTAAAACTGACTCCCCTGATCATGCACCAAACTCTTTTCCTTATTTATTTTCCTCCATAGCACCCATCATCCTCTGATATACCATACTATATACTCTAGATTATAAACTTCAACAAAGCAGATATTTTTGTCTGTTTCATTGACTGCTATATCTCCCCCATATTGGAATAATGCCTGGCTTGTTTTAGGTACTCAATAAGAATTTTCTAGTAAACACACGAATGGAAAATATTTATGTTAAGGACATTTAATCTGGGATCTATGCAGGTCCATAGATTAGCTTCATGAGTTCAATGAAACTCTTGAAACTGATTACAAAATATTCATAGGTCTTCCTGTATGTATTCTAAAAAGTATGTGGCTAGCTATCATCATTCTGAGGCTTAACATAATGTACCTTTCAATGCTTAACACATAGGAAGTACTCAAAATTATAGTTAATATTAGTACTATATTGAATGGCAAGTACCTGTTCATGCTTTTTTTTTTTTTGGACTAGAATACAAAGTGCTCAGATAACTTTGAACTCATGTTTTCTAACATAATCTTTGAACTCATATTCTCATATTTGAAAATATCTTTGATCTCATATTACCAAGCATGAAGCAAGCTAACCTTGCTTAATAAATATTTGATGAACTGAACAATTCATATAAAAAGTCCACAAAGAAAAAATGAGAACTAGTTCAAGTTGGTAGATTGAGTGAGTAGCACTCAATGGTATCTCCTTCCCAAGACCCCATTAAAATAAGATTAATACAATAAAATATATAAGAAAATTCACCAAAAAAAATGAACAAGATGTGAACATCATTGCACATAATTTTATTAACATTTTGGAAGGTGAAGAGTGAATGAAAAAGCAGTTACTGTTGGAGAGCTTTCAGAAAATTTGACTTTCTAACCTCTAGAAAGCTAAAGAATGCCCAGGATGCCTGGGAATACAAAAAGGCAGGTAGCAGTAAGGAGAGAAATGAAATCTGAATATTATTTGAAAAGTTATAGCTGAATAGTCAATCTCATCACTCTTCCACACATATACTCCACACTCCACCCTATATCCATTCCACAAAAGTAAATTCAGGGTTACTTCAACACTAGAAAATAAGCCAAGAAAGAAAATATGCAATAGAAGAAATTATGGCTGCAGTCTAGGAAATCAAAAGATGTTGATAGAAGAGAGATGTCAGAAAGATGGCAGAATAGAATGCTACAGACCTTCCTTCCCCCACAAAGACACTGAGGTAACAGTATATAAGACCAGAACCCTAGAGAGTGGTTGACAAGCTATAGCACTTAGGTATACGTAAAATCAAGAAGGAATTCCAGCAAAACAGGTTTGAAAATTCATGGAGTTTTAAATACTCATTTGTGTCTGTCCACCTACACAGTATAATGCATGCAACCAGAGGAAACATACCATACTTGGGCTCTCCCATTGGATGGAAACAAGAGTGCATCCAACATTCTAGCTTGTTGGGAGCCTGCCTGATGGAATGGCTTTTATCTTGCCTGTTTTGGAGCACTTAGGGAATAGTGGCAGAATTTGGAAGCCACTAAAAATAGGCAAGCACCACTGCATGTAAGAGCTGCAGTTCCACAGACAGATTCCAAGGGGAACAAGAGATCAGAAAATATTTGAGAGGTCCTAAAACCTTTAGCAAGGCTGACTGGCAAAGGTTTTTCACTTCATAAAGCAAGTATGCAAAGACTACAGAGGAGGTTGTCTTCTTCAAATGCCCATATCCCAGAAAAAGATTAAAAGGCATATAAAGAAATAGTAAAATATGGCCCAATCAAGGGAAAAATATAAAATTATGGAAACCAAACCTAAAAAAATACAGATCTATGAGCTACCTAACAAATAATTTAATAGTAACTGTCATAAGAATATTTAACAAACTTAAAGAGACTACAGATAAACAAATAATTGAAACCAGGAAAGCAATGCATGAACAAAATGAGAATACCAACCAAAAGAAACTATGAAAAGAATCAAACAGAAATTCTGGAGTTGAAAAAAACTAAAAATTTCACTGAAGGGTTTCAATAGCAGACATGTTCAGGCAGAATAAAGAATGATCACACTTGAACAAAAGTCATCTGAAGTCATTAAATCAGAAGAGGAAAAAGAAAATAGAATTAAGAAATAAGAAGAAAATCTAAGAGACTTATAAGATACCATCAAGTGGACTAAAATACACATTATGGAAATCCCAGAAGGAGAAGAGACCAAAAGGGACAGAAAGCTTCTCTGAAAAAGTAATGGCTAGTGGCTGATTCACTTTGTTATAAAGCAGGAACCAACACACCATTGTAGAGCAATTATACTCCAATAAAGATGTTAAAAAAAATAAATAAAAAATAATGGCTGACAACTTCCAAAATCTGATGAAAGAAATAGACATATAATTTCAAGAAGCTCAAAGACTCCATTTGGGATAAATCCAAATAGAACCACAGTGATACACATTCATTATAGTAAAACTACCAAAAGTCACAAAGAATCGTGAAAGCAGAAAGAAAAAAGTAACTCATCACATAAAAGTAAAACTTCCATAAGCTTATCAGCAGATTTCTCAGAATAAACTTTATAGGCCAAAACAGATTGGGGTAACACACTTAGATGCTGAAAGAATAAAATTGTCAACAAAGAATATTATACTATATCCAGAAAAAATGTTCTTCAAAAATGAGCAACAAATTAAAATTTTCCTAGGTAAGCAAAAAGTTAGGCAGTTGATTGCCACAGGCTAACTCCACATGAAACACTAAAGGGAACCCCTTTAAGATGAAACAAAGGGATGCTAGACAGCAACATAAAGCCAAATGGAAATATAAAGTTCTACAGTAAAGGTAATACATGGACTGACATAGTAACCTGTGTTACTGTAACTTTGGTGCCTAGAATTTAAGTGACAAAAATATTTTTTAAACTATAAATCTATCTTAATGGGTACACAATATATTAAAACATTACAACTGATGACACAGATGGAAAATGAATTATAAGATAATATTATCAACAATTGTACACCAAAATAGTTGATATCCTAAAAGAAGTGCATAAATTTCTAGCAACACACACTTAGCAAGACTGAATTATGAAGAAATAGAAAATCTGAACAAACCAGTAACTAGTAAGTAGTTTCAATCAATAATCAAAAGCCACCCCTGCCCCCAAAAATAAAAGCCCAGGATCAGATGGCTTCACTATAAAAATTAACCAAACATTTGAAGAATTAGCACGAGTACTCTTGAAACTCTTCCCAAAAATTGAAGAGAAAGAAACAAGTCCTCATTTTATAAGAACACCATTACTCTGATACCGAAGCCAGATAAAGACAATACAAGAAAACTACAAACCAATATTCCTAATGGATATTTATGTAAAAATCTTAACAGAATACTGGCAAACTGAATTCAGCAGCATGTTAAAAGAATTATACTACATGACAAAATGAGATTTATTCCTGGAATGTGAGTACGGCTCAACATATGAAGTAAAAATGAAAATCAATCAGGGTAATACAGAACATAACAGAATGGACAAAAACCACATAATTATCTCAATTGATGAAGAAAAAAAGCATTTGACAAGATTCAAGAACTTTTCATGATAAGAACACTTAACAAACTAGGAATAGAAGAAAACTACCTCAACATAATAAAATCCATCTATGAAAAGCCCACAGCTAACATCATAGTCAATGGTGAAAGAATGAAAACTGCAAATATGTATTATTTAGCCATAAAAAAAAGAAAATCCTACCATTTGCAACAACATGGATGAACTTTGAGGGCATTATACAAACTGAAATAAATCCGACTGAGAAAGACAAATATTATATGACCTCAATTATACCTGGAACCTAAAAAACCCTAACGCATAGAAACAGAGAGTAAATTCTTATTGCCAAGGGCAAAGGGTGAAGGTGGTCAAAGAGTACCAACTTCCAGTTACAAGATGAATAAGTTCTGGGGATGCAATGTAAGGCATAGTGACTATAGATAACAATACTGTATTTTGTACTTGAAAATTGTTAGGATAGTAGATATTAAAAGTTTTTACCAGACACAGAAAAAAGTAATTACGTGAGGTGATAGATTTGTTAACTACCCTCACCGTGGCAATCATTTCACAGTATATATGTCTGTCAAATCACTGCGTAGTATACCTTAAACTTACACAATGTGATATGTCAATTTATCTCAATAAAGCTTGAAAAAAATAAAATTAATACAATAAAAATAGCATTTTGGTTATATAAATTAGAAGAATTGTATTCAAAACAGGCTAAAGAGTTTACTTCCCCTGAGTGGGATTAAATAAGAATGGCAAATGGAGCCAGAGGAAGGCAGAGCAGAAGGGTCTTAGATTTCACAGAAGTTCTTATGGATACAATTTAACTCATTAGTATGTGCATGAAATATATTGATAGGACATATAAATTATTTTAGGGTAAAAACAGCTGGGTTTTTGCTGGAATACTTGCAGTATAAAATGGGATATGGGAGAGAGCAATTCTATAGTGTAAATATTCTATTCTTAGTTAAGAGATTTAAAAGACAGCAGGTATCAACCTATTTTGACACGTGACAGATTTACATGAGTTTCTCCTTTAAAAAAAAAAATCACTACTCTAAAGGGGAGTGGCTGAGGATGGATTGAGGAGATAAGGATGTCAATAGCAATCCTTTTGAGTCTATTGTTGAAGAAGCAGCAAACTACTCATGGATACTGTGAAAAACAGCAGAGGCAAGAATCTTGGTATCTCTTTTGTGTAAGATGTACAAATTAATGAAGGGCAAATAAACCCAGCCAATGTACCAACCTCCACAGAACCTTTAAAATAGAAGTCACTGCAAGAATATAGACTCATTTCCTAGGAATAGGTTAATGTAAATTCATGAATTTCTAATTAGCAATTAACATTTTAAACAAATAGAGAAAGTACTATAGTCTCTCTTAATTCTAATACATAGGTGTATTTTAGCTGTTCTCCTTTAGAAATTTAATTCAATGATTTATGGACTTTTCTAAAAAAAAAGTCTCTTTTAACATGCCACAAATAGTAGACTATTTTGTGTGGCTATATTTTCTTTCTGGACCATCTGCCTACAAAGCAGGAATTCAACAAGTTTGAACTCAAAATAGTACCACTCTCTCTGAAGTCTCTCATTCACCTTTAAACCCAAATATCCAAAATTAGATACATCATCTTCTCACAGCTCACCCTCCTCCCTCACCACCAGGCATATTCAGGCTGCCTTCCCTAGAGTTCTCCAAAAACAAACCCCTTCGTCTCCAGCCTCTATCCCCAGTTTATAAATCTCTATCTCCATTCTGTCACTTTCTTTACTACAACTGTTCTCCCAGATTGATTTTTACACCCAGGCATCTAAAAACTTGCAGCAGCTTAAAACTGGTTTCCTTTACTCCAGTTGTACCCTTCTCAAACCCATGCCCACGATGTTGTCAAACTAATCTAATTACAAACCAATTATGTGCACGTCTCTCCACTGTTTAAAATGACTTTCTGGGGCTTCCCTGGTGGCGCAGTGGTTGAGAGTCCGCCTGCCGATGCAGGGGACGCGGGTTCATGCCCCGGTCTGGGAAGATCCCACATGCGCGGAGAGGCTAGGCCTGTGAGCCATGGCCGCTGAGCCTGCGCGTCTGGAGCCTGTGCTCTGCAACGGGAGAGGCCACAAGACTTTCTTTTAGCTTCAAGATGAAAGTTAAGCACTTGACGTTGTTTATGAGGTTCTCCATATTCTGATCTCTGTCACCTTCTTTAGCCCTCCTACTCTTTGTCTCCCTGTGGTAATGATAGGTGGCCATAAAATCTTTGTACTCTTCCTATTGAGAGGTAGAGTCCAGTCACCGTCACCATCACCATACCCTCATGACTGAATTTCCCCATTAGAATATGGCAGAAGTCATGCTGTTTACCTAAGATCTAAATGCAATTAACTAGTTTACATATATTACCCCTTGCATCATGTCTATGATGTAAGCTTACTAGTCCCATTCAAAAGATGAGGAAATTGAGGCACAATGTCTTTACAGAAGTGGCTAAGATTCAAATCCAAAAGGCAGGCTTAAAGAGCTTTGCTTCTGCTTTCACCCTTGTCAATAACACTCATTCTTGGAATCCAGTTTTGAGATAGACCAGACAGCCACGTGGAGAAGTCCACGTGGAGGAGAATCCAAACTCCTAATAGCTGACAGCTCCAGCTGAGACCCCAGCCAGTGACCAGCTCCAACTGCCAGTCACATGAGTGATGCTTGTGTAGCAGATGATCCATCCCTGCCAATATCTGCCCTAATTGTATAATCATGAACAAGTAACTGATTGCTGTTAGTTTGTTCGCTGTGTTGATAGAAAATCAAAATACACGTGCTTAACAAGCTATATATAAATATATATATACACACATAAATATACACATATTACATATACTTAAGTTCCAAAGACAGATAGTTCATGCCTATGCCTCTATTATATTTTATAGACCTTTCTGAAAAACCTTTTTTAGCTCACTGTTCAAACTCATTTTAAAGATAAGTAAAGGCAGAATCCTCTCTAAGATGCATTCTGTGACACTGCCATCTCACCCCCTCTCAAACTGCGAAGTTGGGCTTGGTCCCCTTCCTTAGTGCTTCTACGATAGCTATTAGAATGAAACTTTCTGAGAACAGGTGGTGTGTATTAATCACTTTCATTATATTTTCTTATCAGCTAGTCTCTCTATCCCTTGTACATGCCTAGACAAATAGGCTTCTATTAAATATTGAAATAACTAAATTTTCTTATTGTGTTAGCTACCTGAATTGTGGACAAGTGATCTTTGTAGTAAAATGAGAACAAGGAATTAAGAAGGTGGTGAAGGAAGGAGGAAATAAAATCTAAATATAAGGCACATATTTACACGTATTTAACCCTTATAGTATCTTTATGAAACAAATGTTAGTCCTCTTATTTTACAAATGAAGAAATTGAGGTTCAAAATGTTTACAGAGATAAATGAGATTCAATCTCAAGTATAAGTGACTTCAAGGTCCTTATTCTTCTTATTATACTGTTGTGCCTTATGTTCCCAACCCATGCAGTCTTCTAAAATTAGTAAAGTCATATAGAATCAGGAAATATTACTCAGCTAGTGTATTGTGAAGAGTTGAACATAACATCATCCTGATGCCTGATGTTTCATAGAGTAGTGCTACAAAAATTGTGTTCTGGAAAACCATCATTACCTGAGTACTTGTGAAAAATGTGAATTCACGATCCTCACCCCTGCATTGCTAAATCAAATCTTTGGTGTTGGGTCCCAGAAATTTGTGTTTTAACAAGCCCCACAAGTGATTTTAATGCTTTCTTAACTGAAAACTACTGCCTTTGAATAGCACAACCTTTGTGATCACAGACCATTTAGTATGATTTTCTCTTTTCACAGATAAAGAAACAGAGGGTATCTATGTTTGGCCTTGTGAGTTTATTATAATTAACAAATAGCAAAGCAAAATCTAAAGTCAAGATATCCTGATTACCAGTTAAAGGCTTTCATTGCAACTCAGTGAGATTTTTACTTGTAACGTATGTCAAATTTTGACTATCAATAACATAAAAGTTTTGTTTCAAACAAAAGAATCAAAAGTACATATACCTACATATACTTATGTAAATACACTGAGATGGCAATTGCTCTCAGAAGGACATACGCAGAGACTTGAATCTCAGCAGGCTAACCTACCCAGCTGTAGTAGGGCAATGACAAGGGAAGTTCACAAAAGAAACACGCTAAGGATACATTGAACCAGCGTGAATTGATGAGGCATGATTATAGAGTACTGCAATATAATCATAGCATAAAGAACAGGCTGAAGTACCAAAATCAGAAATATGAGCAAAAGCTCTGCAAACATCTGCTTTACCCCAGCTCAAGATTACTGGTCACATTTGCCTGGGGTAAAACAATCTGCTGGTCACACTTTACCAAAGTTAGATGGCAATTCTGAAACATGAGAAGGCCAAGAAAATGCATGTGTGCTCAAATGTACATAAATACCCAGAAAACAAAACTTCATAAATAGATGTAATATATATAAATGCAGATGAATTTAGATACATGGCATTTTAGTATTCTCAAAGCCATAAAATATCTCTTCATACTTTGAAAGGTTTAGGAAAAAGTTGAATATGATAATCTCCTCTTGGAGATTTACATGCACTTTAGTGTATCAATATCCTTAAGGTGTTCTACAGCAAATAAAACCTTTCTTAAGCTTTCGTTACCCATTCTTCTTTGAACATAGATTTAAAAAACAAATTCTAACAAGTGTATAGTCTTCTTCTAAGGATGAATCCCCATCCTCTTACTCCCCTAGGATTTCAGTGTCCCTGCTGCCTATTCTTCTGTTGGACGAGAAACAAAGACTATATATGCCTAGTAGCACTAACACTCCTGTGGAAAAGGAATCAGAGGCTGAAGAGATTCCATATAAAATTTTGGGGTTTTGCTTTCTCTTGAAAAAAAACAATCCGAAAACATTGTGCTTACCTTCCTGTAAGGCAACAATTAGCTCTCACCTATTAGTGGCTGCAGTTTTATGCTGAGATAAGGGCTCTTCTGTTTGCCACAGTGCTTAACACTGCCTAATTCAATTATTTTATCTGTTTACCCTTATAAGTTTCAGAATTTGTTATCCTTATTGTGGGACTTAGAGGGAAAAGGGTCACTCACTTCAGATGACAAGAAATTGCCAGTGATTTAGGTAGAGGTTTGTAATTAATTACTTTGCTACTTAGTGGATTTTACTTTTGCTTAAACTACTTGCTGATGATAGTCATAGGTCACAATGCAAACACTCACATTGTTTTCCTACATATCCACTCCCATTCTGTCTGGTTTTAGATGAAAATAATGAAGTCAAAGAACTATTGATAATTTGTGGTCTGAAATATACATGTAAATCAAAAACCTTTCCCCCTGTGTTCTAATAAGATGATTTTAAAATAATATCATCTCTGTTCTTTGGAAACCTAACTTTCATTAATTGATATTCCAGGCAATGTTTTTCCCATCTTCTCCATGTAAATGAGGGAATCAGATTGCCATTTGCTTTCATTCTATTTAAACATCTATGAGGAGCAAGAGTAAAATGATAAATATGCTAAACTTGTTTGAATTGCTATTTAGTACGATGCCTAGATTTTGTTATTTGAAGAGTATTCCTCCCACAATAAAATAATTATTATTTAAAAAGAAACAATCTGTATGTCCAAAGAAGACATACAGATTGCCAACAAACACATGAAAAGATGTCCAACATTACTAATCATTAGAGAAATGCAAATTAAAACTACAATGAGGTATCATCTCACACCAGTCAGAATGGCCATCATCAAAACATCTACAAACAATAAATGCTGGAGAGGGTGTGGAGAAAAGGGAACCCTCTTGCACTGTTGGTGGGAATGTAAATTGATACAGCCGCTACGGAGAACTGTATGGAGGTTCCTTAAAAAGCTAAATATAGAACTACCATACGACCCAACAATCCCACTACTGGGCATATACCCTGAGAAAACCATAATTCAAAAAGAGTCATGCACCACAATGTTCACTGCAGCACTATTTACAGTTGCCAGGACATGGAAGCAACCTAAATGTCCATCAACAGATGAATGGATAAAGGAGATGTGACACACATATACAATGGAATATTACTCAGCCATAAAAAGGGAAAAAACTGAGTTATTTGTAATAAGGTGGGCGGACCTAGAGTCTGTCATACAGAGTGAAGTAAGTAAGAAAGAGAAAAACAAATACCATATGCTAACACATATATATGAAATCTTTAAAAATGGTACTGATGAACCTAGTGGCAGGGCAGGGATAAAGACACAGACCTAGAGAATGGGCTTGAGGACACAGGAGGGGAAGGGAAAGCTCTGACGAAGTGAGAGAGTAGCACTGACATATATACACTACCACATGTCAAATGGATGGCTAGTGGGAAGCTGCTGCATAGCACAGGGAGATCAGCTCGATGCCTTGTGACCACCTAGAGGGGTGGGATAGAGAGGGTGGGAGGGAGGCTCAAGAGGGAGGGGAGGGGCTTCCCTGGTGGCGCAGTGGTTGAGAGTCCGCCTGCCGATTCAGGGGACACGGGTTCGTGCCCCGGTCCAGGAAGATCCCACATGCCGCGGAGCGGCTGGGCCCGTGAGCCATGGCTGTTGAGCCTGCACGTCCGGAGCCTGTGCTCTGCAACGGGAGAGGCCACAACAGTGAGAGGCCTGTGTACCGCAAAAAATAAAAAAAATAAATAAATAAAATTAAATTAAAAAAGAGGGAGGGGATATGGAGATATATATATACTTATAGCTGATTCACTTTGTTGTACAACAGAAACTAACACAACATTGTAAAGCAATTATACTCCAATAAAGATATTTTTTTAAAAAGTTAAAAAAATAAAAAGAAATAGAGACAGTTTGGGAATAATACATCATATTCAGCTTTTCTCTGTGGTTTCTAAGAGCTGCCTTTCTTCTTCCTTCTGGGCATGCAAAGATAAGCCACTCTGACTTTCTTCTGCTACTCATTTTTCTCTTCTGGCTATGTCTGTTCCTGAAGGGAATAGAAAGTGTCAGGAAGCTTAGGAAGCAGCTTAAGTGTTATCTGGGCTGGTTTTTCCATTCTCTGCTTGCTCAATAAGGAACTATGGTGTAACTGTCACCCTCCTCAGTACTGTTAGGGCCCTCTTGGACAAAAGGGAAAAGAGTAATATGGAGCATTAAAACAAACTTTCTATGATTAGATAATTTTAAATTCATGGAAGAGTTGGTAAAGATAGTATACAGAGTTTCTATATACATTTCCACTAGCTTCCCTTTATGCTAACAACTTAACCACAGAATATTTATCAAAACTAAGAAGTTAACACTGATACAATGCTATTCAATATTAACCAAAATATGTAATTTATGTGAATTTCATTTTTTTTTAAATTTTGTCCTTTTCTGTCCCAGGATCCAGTCCAGGATATCACGCTGCATTCAGTTGTTATGTCTCCTTAGTCTCCTCTAACATAGGAGAGCGCCTCAGACTTTTCTTTAAAAAAAACTTTATACTTCCGAAAAGTACTGGTCAGTTTATAGAATGTCCCTTAGTTTGGTTTTTCTGATGTTTTATTTTGATTAGATTGAGGTTATGCATTATTGCGAAAGATATCTCAGAAAATCATATGCCTTTCCTAGTGCATCATTTCAGGGATACATGATATCTGTATCTTATTAGTGGTGATGTTAACCTTGCACTTGACCACTTGGCAAAAGTGGTGTTTGCTTGGGTTTTGTCAAGTTGCTGTTTTCCCTTTTTAATTACCAAATATTTGGTAGGAGATATCTTGAGACTATACAAATACCCTATTTCTGCTTAAACTTTTGTCCACTAATTTCTACATCCATGCCTACTACTTTTCCATTTGCTGCTTTCTTTCTGTCACCAATATTTGAAATTCTTCTGTAGGGGATATTTATTCTCCTCTATTTATTTATGTATTTATTTTTTAATAAATTTATTTTTGACTGTGTTGGGTCTTCGTTGCTGCATGCGGGCTTTCTCTAGTTGCAGCAAGCGGGGGCTACTCTTCGTTGTGGTACGCAGGTTTCTCACTCCCGTGACTTCTCTTGTTGCGGAGCACCGTCTCTAGGCACGTGGCTTTCAGTAGTTGTGGCGCATGGGTCTAGTTTAGTTGCTCCGTGGCATGTGGGATCTTCCCGGACCAGGGCTCGAACCCGTGTCCCCTGCATTGGCAGGCGGATTCTTAACCACTGCGCCACCTGGGAAGCCCTCTCCTCTATTTATTAATTTATTTTGTTATTTATTATATCATACGGACTCATGAATTTTATTTTATCACAAGAAACAGTCATAGACACCACAGAAATGAATGTGATTATGTTCCAATAAAACTTTATTTATGGACACTGAACTGAATTTATATGATAGTCACATGCTGTGAAATATTATTGTTTAATATTTTTCAACTATGAAAATGTAAAAATCATTCTTAGCTCACAGATGGCAGAAAAACAGGCAGTGGGTAGGATTTGGCTCACAGATTATAGTTTGACAATTTCTGGTCTAATTAATAAATTTAACCATTTTCTAAATACCTGATACCAAAATTGTGGAAGAAATCCAGAATAACCACAGTTAAAAACTTATCCAAGGAAAGAGATGCATAGTGCCTTGACCACTGCCTCAAAAATATAATATTTAATAGCCTCCAAAATAGGAATAATGAATCTCACAAGTTTCCATTCGTTAGCTTGCCTTCCTTAGCAGTTTATTCTCACTGGAAGACTTTTCCATATATAGAGTCCACTAGGATCACCTTCTGAGAGTGGAGTTGAAGTTTTGTTGTTTATTTTCCCTGATGTGACATTTATTTTTTCAATAAATCTACAACAAATATCTATCTTTATCTAGAACCTCTACTGTGCCAGGAATTTTTCCAGACACTTGGAATATAATAGTAAACAAAACAGGTAAAAATCTCTGTATTCACAAAGCTTATATTCTAGTGTATCTTTTGATGGGAGGGGATAGAGACAGATATGAAAAAATAAAAATAATATAAAATTAAATAACATGATATCTGTGAAGGGTTAAATACTATGGGAAAAAAAACAGATCAAGGCAAAAGAGAAAGGAGAAATGGAGTTGGGGAAGTTCCATTTTAAATCAAACAGAGTAGATCTCACTGAGAAGATGATTTGGGAATAAAAGATTTGAAGGAGGTTAGGGAATTTGCCTTGGAAAAAGATGTAAGCTGAGAGTTCCTAGAGGAGATAAGAGCCAGTGGGAAATCGCTAATATCCCAAAGCCAATATGTCTGCAGCAGAGTAAGGCAAGGCAGGAATAGCAGCAACAAAAGACGGAGGGATGAAGTGGACTGTTCGTTTTGATTTAATTCTGTGGAGACAAATAGCTTGGCTAATCAGGTGCATGCCAGAATTTAAGAGAGAGAAAGAAAGAAAGAGAGAGAAAGAGAGAAGAGAGAGAGGGAGGGGGAAGGAGGTGTTAAAATAAAATGGAGACCAGGCTTGAAAATCCCCAAACAGACAAAACCATTTAAGCCATGTAAGCAAAACTAAATCTAGCTTATATTGTGAACAAGCAAAACTTAACTTAGGTTGTTTCTTATAAATGCTTCTGATGATAATCATAAAAGAAACTTAAGTCATCTTTCTAAAGTGGTATAAGATAGTCACTTTTAACGAATCCCATAATGTCGGGAACCACCATTGTAATAACGTATCATAGTAAAGGTTAAAAACTTCCTTATTTTCACTTTAAAAGTCATCCTGTAATAACATACCTCTAAGCTTTGTATCATTTTTGGATTTGAAGACTCCCAGTTTATGAGCTGTTCTTCTATGTTCAATAAACTCTTGCCAAATAGTTATTTTACTGATCTGGTTTTAACATTTACTGTTTCTGGATTTTTGACAAAGGGAAGATGGGAAGGAGTGAAGGAGGGAGGGAGGGAGGAAGCAAAGAAGGAATCAAAGAATGAAGGAAAGAAAGAAGGAACCAATATACTACTTATATATATTTTATGCAAGTATATTTAAGTATATACTACTTAAATATATTTTATATATATTAATATAAAAATTATCTGAAGTAACATCTCATAAACTCAAAGGGGATTGTATTTTAGTAAAATAACATTAATAAATATAATGTTTAAAATAAATAAACTCTATGGTGAGTTAATTTGCTCCAAGCACTTCATTAAGCATTTTCTATACATATTTTCATTTAATCTTCGCAATGTGCGTAAACAATCTTTATGGCATTATTTTAAAATATCCATAACTTGGAAATAAGTAAAAGATGACTGCATGTCCATTCAGTGTCACACTTGAGCATTATCTGACAGGACTAGCCAGGAGTTCTGTAATTTTCTAGTGTTATATACATTTTATTTTATTTTAATTTATTTTATTTTATTTTATTTTATTTACTACTGATAGAGGATTTAAGAACTCTGTAAAGGTAGCTAGTGATTTGTATAAAATTGATAGTATTGTAAATGCTTCATGTCAAATAGCAATGCAAATGAATGTTGAGATGCAAATAGAGATACAAGCATGCTAAAGATTTCCCCCCCAAAGTTTTATTTATTTTTTTATTGTCCAGTGGGACATCAACCTGTTTTGTATGTGATTTAGAAATCCTATTCCAGCTTTCTATCTTTTTAAATAGAAAAGAAAGAAATACTTTGAATAGAAACACTTTGGTTTTTCTTAATTTTTTAAAAGCAAGGTTTCTCATAAAGAAGTTTAATACATTTTGACACATGCTTATTCTATATTTCTACAAAAACTGTACTTTTAACTTTTTGCAAAGTGTACTTTGAGAATTTCAATGGCATGCCCCTGATTGAGCCTAGGCAAATAGGAGAAACTCTCAAATTGCTGAAGCTGTAAGATAAAGATTCTGGAACGGTTCTTGACCATGAAAACTCTTGTGAACCAAAATTTGAAGAGAGTAGAGTCTACAGAAGGAGAGAGATAAGAAGGAAGAAGCACAAGGAAGATAGAAATGAGGTGGAAAGAGTCTTGACATTGTTCAAGTACTGGATTCTACTTTTCTCTGAAGTCTAGCTCAGATCCCATCCTCAACTTCAACTGGACAGCTTAGAATAATTATTTATAAGTTCATTATTCTTAAGCTAATTTAAGTGGTGCTGTTACTTGGTTGTTTTTTGTAATGCAACCCCAAATACAAAAAAAAAAAAAAAAAATAGCTACATCTCAAAATGTAGCTGGCTGCATGGTGGATCCTAGTAAGGATCCCGTCACAGTGGGTTGACAGATACCAGTCTTTTTGATATTGCTTATTTTCTCTGAGGCACATGCTAGAGAACCACTGGAATGGGAGATTTAAAGTGATTAGTAGAAAGATATCAGGTTACCAGTTCATATATATCAAGTGTCTTGATATGTGTGAGCTCTGCTCTAGAAACTAGGGAAATATTACTCAAGTAAACTGACAAAAATCTTTTCCCTGAGAAGGAACTTATACTTTGGTAAAGAGTTGTGCTTAGTGAAATCTTATTCTCTTTGGTATGGCCCACCTGAAGATAATTAAGAACTCACAATACAAGCTAGTTTTGTAAAAAGAAACTCTTTTTGCCTACCTTCAGATATATGAGATTTTGTGAGATTACCATGATCAAGAAAGACATTCTGGGTAATGGCGAGGGGAGATTCTGTGTCTTGTGACCCAATACCATTGCTGTGAATCCTTGCCAGGAGGCAAATGACAATGTACCTAAAGACAGAAATACTGAGTCTCCAGGCCTATTACTAAGAAACAGAGCCAAAACAATGGAGTCCAAATCAAACTGCAAGATTTCCCAAGATTTCTGGATTTTGGTTACCAGCAAATAGAACTCCTTCAAATAAAATTGCTAATAGCAAAGTTTTAAGGATTAAAAATTTAACATTAGTTCATATAGTTTACATCATTTTTGAATGATAGCTATTCTATACAAGCATCCTGAATTTACTGAAAGCTTTAATTAAAGTATGGACGTGATTCATATCTTTGAGGAGTTCATAATTAGGCTGTGCAAAGCTGTGAGGAAATAAATAACAGTGCAGAGTAGAGAAGAAAAAAAGTCCAGAGGGATGAGCAAAGCCATAGATACTGCAACTGTCAAAGGGCCCAGATTTACTCTAAGCCTGAATCTATACACTTGACATTCAGAATAAAGCCAAATCTCACTTTAATGAGACCATTTTAACATCAGCCTCTGCCTTTCTCCTACAAGAAGCTAGCTGTTAAGAGCAATATGTTAATGACCTGCTTCCAAAGCAAACTTTGAAATAAGAAGTCCTAAAAATACTACCTTATTCATGCATCATTACGTTTATATAGCAGAATATTTTTTAATCAGTGTCTATGCCTTCTACTATGTATGTATTTGTAAATAGTGCCTTAGCGTCCTGTGGAAAGAAGAAATGCAAAATACATCCAAGAATAGCAACGACAAAAGAATAAAATAAGATAAGGAAACCTAATCTGTAGAATCTCAGATTTTAGAGCTAGAAGAGAATTTAGAGATTATTTAAATCAATTCCCTTCATTTTGAAGATAAGAAAAGCCCAGATAGGTTACGCACATATAGAGCCAGGAATAGACACAGATATTCCAATGAAAGTGGAAGCCAGAACCACAGAGGAACCAGAGTCTGTACAGTCTTACAGCTAAAGAAAACACACACACACACACACACACACACACACTTACACACACACACACACTTACACACACACACACACACACACACAAAAGAGCCCTACTTTCAGGTGTTCTTTGTTTGCATTGTTTAATGCACAAAAGCACCACATTTCATTGATTCCGTAAATATGTATTGAGAACATACCATACACCAGGCTTTCTGTTAAGTGTTAGCAAATACAGTGTCTGCTCAAGTATTTGTTTTCTAAAACAAATAAACCTGCAGGACCATGCTTTGAAATAAATAAAGGTTATGTTAAATCACGTTTTACCTATACCATGAGGCTATGACTCCTAATTGTCACTAAATTAAAATTCTAAAAGCACAGATATTGCCTGAAATAGTGTTTTCAGAAAATTACAGTGGATGACATAAATAAATAGCATGCCATGCTTAAGTTTCCTGTAAGAAAGAGCAGATTAAGTTATGATTGCCACAAGATGGGAATCAGAGAAGCTGATAGAGGAGTATGAGTCTCTCCACCGTATCAGACCATCAGTTCAAGAGGAAGACATAGAGAGTTCGAATAGCATCCAGACTCTACCAGTGGTCAGCAATGTTCACTCTGAGGTGGTAGAGAGTAACATGCATGGAGGGATTTCTGTAGGATGGTCATTTTCCACAACAGCAATGTTTTCAAGTTTCAGGTTGGAAAATTTATCTGGTCTAATTAGAAGCATACCAAAAGATAGCAGTGATCATAGGAAAGGTCCTGGAAAGCAGAGAAATATGTGAGAACATCAAGGTTTCTAGATAAAATCTGCCTCAGGGCCAGGTTCCAAATAACATGGAAAACAATTCCTACGACATAGTGGGAACCTCATAAACTTGTTGAATTAATGAATAAATTAATGATATTGTCATCATTCACCAGTTTAAGTAACACATTACACTCAATCTTTCTTTGAATACATGTTGCTTTGGTACCTATAATATTCAAAGTATTCTGATAGGTTCTATTGATGATAACAAAGTAAAATGGATACAGCTCTGACCTCAAAGACTACGGAGTATAGACAGGGAGCCATGGCAAGCGTATTCATATCTGATTTATAAGGAGGCATAATAAATGCACATAACTGACAGGTATAAAATTCAAAGGAAGAAGTCATTTGTGGTCAGACGAAAAAGTGAAATCTACAAGTTGATTATGAGCAAGAGAGCAACTGAGATGGAATTAACAGATGTGCACTGGCATTTAGGAGAAACAGTAAAGGGTATGGGCCAGAGTATAAGGTATAGAAACAATGAGTAGAGTAATCAGAAAAGGGGTTACAAGTCACAACAGGGTCAGATCCTGGAAGCCTTGTAAATTATTCTTAATTTTCACTTTACTTTGATAGTATAAAGAATCTGAAGGTCTGTGAGCAGTAGGGTCATAATCTAAGTGGCTTTGTAATGTTTAATGTGGCAGTCATTTGTGGGATAGATAGAAAAGGAAGAAACCAGGTGCATATAAATAAATTTGATGGCTATAACAGAGGTCCATATTAATAAACTTTAAAAAAACTATTATTTCCCATGAATTTCAATGTAGGAGGATGTAACTGCATAAAAAATAATATCTTGGTTCGTATAAATTGGATATTTTATAGTAAACTCTTAAAAGTCAAATATTGCCTGTTTTAGAAATGTCAGAAGTAATAAAAAATCAATGTAATATTAGTTATCCTACTTTACATTGTAGCTAACTCATAACTTCTATCGACTAAATGCTTTGAAATTTCTTTAAGGAACATTATAATAGAGTTTTTAATGGAAAAAAAAGCAGGTCAGTTTCACCCCAAGAGAGGTCTCCATCAGATAATAGGAGAAATTCACAGTTCACTGCCTTTTTCTATAGTGCATCTTCTCCTGTTTCTTGCTTGAGTTTGGGGCAGATAAAAATGACAGGTGGAGGTGGCAAAGGTCAAATTGCTCTGGAGGTGGTGAACTAAATCATTATATATATTAAAGAAATGATAGAAAAGTCCTGAGCAGAATTCTCCAGGGAAAGAAACATTTAAATAAAAACGATTTGCAGCTGTCCTACAAAAAACTAGATCTCTGTTCTCCTAATGTTGCAATCAATTCTTGATTACCTACACTAATTTGGGAAGTAGTGGCACATTTATCTCAAATTCATTTGTATGTGATGACTGACTCAAGGACACTTGATAATATTCATGACCTGTTGAGACTCTTCGAGGACCATGTTCTAATGATCTAATACCAGTATTCTAACACCCATTCTTAAGACTCTTACAGTGCCCTTGAGAAGACTGAAAAGGAGTGAATAATACAGAAAAATAAGTATTTCATTTTACTTCATTAACTGTAGAGAACCAGGATGGGCATGACAGCATCAACTAAAATGCAATTTTCACAGGGCTGTCCTAGGATATACTACCCAGGCAAAGCTGTGAATTTAGTTCCATAATGGAAATACGTGCTTTTCTAAAACTATAGAAAATAGAATAAAATCTAAACCTACTGTATGACGAGGCACTGCATAACTATGTCAATTCAAAATCTGACTTCAGAGACCAACAAATCCTGCCATTAATCACATTCAGATGAGTTAGAACTGCAGAAAGTAATCCAAAAGCAGTGGGTTGAGCAGTTTCTCTCTCTCTCTCTCCCCTCCCTTCCCACATGTGTATGTTACTCACAGGTCAGTTTGCACTTCTGATGAAAGTTATATACCCTAATTTCAGAAAAAAAGTGCTAAATGTGCCTAATAATTTCCATACAGTTTGAGGACGTTCACCAATCCCCTAAAACCTCTCTAGTGAGACAGTGAGGTTTTTCTTTTGTCTCGTGTACAAGGTCTTCAATTCCAGTCAGTGCTACCCAGTAGTTAGTAAGGTCTTGTGTTGTTGAGAAGAGATTGTAATCTAAGTGTGTCTGTCTTACAGTATGAATGTCAGTATGGATGTCAATTACAAATACTCATAATTGTAAAAACAATCAATACCTACACCCAAAACTGAAGATTTTATTTTAACTTCTTAATTTAAGACAAGGCTTTTGTTTAAAATAACTAGGGGAAATAGTTTCTTTATAAGTAATAAACAGGAAACTACAAGATTTGTTAAAGCTACTTAACCCAAGATTATAAACTTAGTCTAAATGTTCCCTTAGAATATGAATTCCTTATCACTGAACCCGCTTTAACTAAAGCAGTGCTTTGCCCACAATGTAGTTCTCCTTTAAAAGCCTAGCACTTCTTTTCCTCTGAGTTTAGGTGCTTTATCATTTTAGGTCTTGTTTTTTGTTTGTTTGTTTTGTTTTTTTGCGGTACGCGGGCCTCTCACCGCTGTGATTTCTCCCGCCGCGGAGCACAGGCTCCGGACGCGCAGGCTCAGCGGCCATGGCTCACGGGCCCAGCCGCTCCGCGGCAAGCGGGATCCTCCCGGACCGGGGCACGAACCCGTGTCCCCTGCATCGGCAGGCGGAGTCTCAACCACTGCGCCACCAGGGAAGCCCTTAGGTCTTGTTTTGATAGATGTGTGGCTTTGTGATACACAGGACAATTTTCGTTATTTCAAGAAGAGAGTCAGCCAGCCCCAAAGCCTGTCGGGGAAGCCTAGGAGAATGGTAAATGTGGGTAGTTCGCTTTTAAGGGAAAACCTTCCAGTGTCCCTGGTGTTGTAACCACTGACTTGTCCAAGGGGCAAGCAGAGAGATGGAAAGCGGAGTCTGCAATGCATTTGGAGGATAAGCAGTTGGGAGGGTAGAATCCCAGCTGTGAGAATGGCAAGGAGACTTCCTGCCGGCTTGATGAGATTCTCACCCTAATCAGGTGACATCAGAGCAGTGGGACCTGAAAGCCAGGGAGACTCTCCTTTCAGTGGGGCACTGCTGTGTGTTCTTTCCCACATACAAGGGAAATCAGAACATTTGAAATAGAAACATTTGCCTGGGGATCTTGGAATCTTTTTCTTAATCGCTACCATCCTTGTGACAACCCAGTTACACATCTATTTTAATTTAAATTAGAAAAATAAGGACATCCTATACATAGTAATGATATAAAGTTCATTTTAAAGTATGTAAAAAACAGAGATAACCAATAAAAATATTGTTCATAAAAGTATAGATGGTATAGAGATATGGTAAAAAAAAAAAAAAACTTAGTTGTTTTAACTGAAGACACTAAATCTGGGAAAGTGATAACCGAACCAGGATTACTCTTCTGCTTCATCCATCTGTCATATAATGCCTTCTGTATCCTTGATGGTGGCTTCCTTTCGTTACCTGCCTTTAGCATACTTCTCAAGATTGTATCTTTGGTCCTCTTCTCATTGTCCCATACATGGTGCCAAAACAAAACATGACATAACGAAACAGAAAAGAAGCAACAACAAAAACATTAACTTTATTCTCTCAAAAAATGTGGATCAGTTTCCCCTTTGTGGTACCCACTATCCACGTAAGCATTCATTACCTCTCACTCAGATCCAGGCCCTGCCCTCCACAGTGCCTGAAGATCCACACTTGTCCTTACTCCAGCCTTCAAGTCACCCCTTTGCACAACAGCACCTAATAGTACAGAACAAATTTCAGAGAATATTGCACACCTTGAAATATTTGGACCTTATCGCCCTTTCCATTTTTATTGCTGATCCTCTCAGCATCCCCCAAACCTTCATTTCCAAGCACACCTAGAACTTGCTTCTCAGACCATGCCCTGCATTTTCTTCTTTGCTTCCACTTAAGATGCACAATCTCTGCCCTCACTTTCCTTTCATGACTGCTTCTTTCGTTAATTCATCGGTGACTTTCTAGGTCGTAATATTCATTCTCTTCTCAGTGCCCACAGCACTGTATTTAATTTTCCACTTCTATTTTCATTTGCATTAAATTTGCTTAGATTCCCTTCACTTTTTGAAAAGCCTGCCATTTTAAAAATGTTTAAATTTGTGCCATTAAATTGACATTCACATTTCTTCATAGTTTCATGCTATTTTTACTTCCAACTTACCTTTTTTTATCTCACTGTCATTTTTTTCAGTCTCAGGATAATTCAGGAATTACTCAATCATGATTCTTCTCTTCCGTGATGTTTGAGGGAGGAAAGTGCCAGTGTAGTGAGAATGAATGTGGTCAAAACACTTTGTGATCAGACAGATCTGGGTTTGGATTTTACGTCCAGTGCTGCCTAGATATGTAGACTTAGTCACCATTCTTATCACTTTCAGCCAATAGTTATTATAATACTTACAACCGAGGATTTTTAAAAGATAAATGTATCAGTGCATGTTAAGTGCTCGACCACTAAGAGGCATTAAGATACATTATTTCCTTTCTTCTCTTGTTTATGACTCAGAACAAGTAAAGAAATAGGTAAACTTAATTATAAACCATGTAGAGCAAAATTCCCACACTGAGCTTTAATTACAGCATTAAGAATATAGTTTTATGATTCATACTTAACAATGTGAATATCCCAGTGTCTTGCTTGTGAGAAACAAGGCTGGTGAAAGAAAGCTGAGTTCCAGTCCCAGCTGTGTCACTCCCTTGTTATATGACTCTGGGCAAGTTAATTAAAGTACCTGAGTTTCCACTTACCTACGTGTAAAAAAATCAGTGTAATAGTGCTTATCCCTCAAAGGATTGTTCAAGGATTAAATAAGATTGAGTTTGATTCACAGTTACACCTGTGCATGTATTGATGATGATTCTTGAAGGAAATAGTCTTATGGTTTGATTCTTTCATAAAGCTGAATAACATGGCATCCAGAATTGACATGAAATTTTGTAGAATAATTAAATCACTCCTAGTAGGCGTGTATAGAAAACATTTCTCTCTGTAATGTGCTTCTCTTGTCAGAATAAGAAACAAACAAAAACTTAGCTAATTAAATATCTTACAATTTTTCACACCTTCTTTTCATTCTGTTTTTATTCATTCTGCTCTAGTTCCTTGTGAATTTGACTTCATATATGCATATATTTCTTCCTATTCTCTTCTGCTATTCCCACGGTTCACAGCTCTGGCTGCACGTTAGAATCAACTGATGAGCTGTAGAGAAAATATGAATGCCTACACTTCAGATAAATTGAATGGGGATCTCACAATTGTTCTTAAATTTTATCATGAATCAGATTCATCTGGAGAGCCTGATAAAACATTAGTTTCTGGGATTCATCCCCAGAGTTTCTGATTTAGTAGGTCTGTAGTAGGGCTCAAGTATCTGCATTTCTAACAAATTCTCATGTAATGCTGATGCTTCTGGTCCAGAGAACGCTTTTGAGAACTACTGAACTAGTAGACACTTACTAGAGTGAGACACTGATATTCATATTTTATAAAAAGTTCTCACATGATTCTAATCATACCAAGAGTTGAGAATTCTGGTGTTACCCTTTGCTTGGCTTCAAAAGCTAGTGATTTTGCCATTCACTGCAATGCTGACCATTTTCAACCCACAGCCTGGACCTGCTATCTTTGGTCATCAAAATAGTACTGTAAGCACATCATCCATCCATTAATTCAGTCATTTAGGTAGCCGCCTATTCAGTCAACACTTAACAATTGAGATGAATTTCTTACTGTCAGGATTTCAGGGTCTCATGAAAAAGACTAACAAACAAAAATTTCAGCATAATGTAAAAGTGTTTAATTTGGGGTGTAGGTTTGGGGAAAAAGACTTGTTCTGACTTCAAGGGACACATAGTGTTGATGTCAATGCTTGAATTATAAGTACGGATTCAACAAGTGAGCCAAGTAGGGAAGAGAATTCTAAACCACATTTTGGTTTTGTTTTTAATGTTTATTTGCTTAGAAGAATGTGCAAACTGTAAAGATTTCATTGTTAGAAGATTCATTTTATGATAAGAGGTGTTTATCACTATGTGATCTAGGCTGACTGTGAGATATTTGGGTGGGGTGTGGATGAGAAGAGGACAAATAAATTTGGCTAAGCTACACTGAAATTCAGTACAAGTTTTAAAGTCAATGTCAGCACAAATCCACATTCTATAACTCAGAATAATCCTTACTTAGCAAAAAGAGTAATAGGACAGAGGTGCAACAATTTTCATCCAAAAATTTATCACAGCTATTTATTATTGAGCCCCTCCAGTGTCCCCATTGCATTGGACATCTGGAGTTACTTATTTTTGGTCAGTACTGTTGAAAATAGGCTATAAATCAGGCTCCTTTCTTTGACTCCATTCGTGCCACTGAAAGAATAATTAGCACCTGCACCACAGGCTCAGGTTGCAACTTTGCTGCCTGTTTATGCATCATTCCAAGTAAAAAAAAAACTACTTCTGATGCCCACTCTGACCACCTGCCGCCCTGAGCCTTTGTCATTTCTCTGAACATAACCTTCAGAAGTCATCTAAGTTATGACAACCTAACAGCTTTTTTGAAAGGCTCACTTCATGTGCCTGTTCATTTAAATGTTCAGTGCCAATTATGTGCTGCTTTGTACTGGTGCCTACCTACCTGCTAAATTGTTGCTGCCGGTTCCCATATTCTTGCTATTAACAATGGCTGCTGTTGCTGTATCTTAACTTAAATATCTGAGGTGAGTACACAGTTCAAATACACTTGTGACAAACATAAAAGTGCTTAATTTGTTCCCATGACTCCAGCACTGAAGTAAATAATATCTGCGTTGCTCCTGTCTGACACCTGCAGCGAACATTCAAATCTTTCACCTGCTTCAGTTTCTAATTCCATTTCCCAGAACCATTTAAATTCTCTGTGTGCACCAGGCTGTTTTTATTAATAATCTTAACCTCAACTAATTTACAATATATGAAAATAATAATATACACATTTTTATAATGAATGCAACACAAAAAATATTTTTGGCATATATATACAATACTAAATGGAACACTTACAGAATCAAAGAATCATAGAGTTTTAGAAAGACCTTGGATGTAATCTAGTCTTAATTTACGTACACATGAAGATATCAAGATCCAATAAAGTTGTATAACACAGACCCTTAATAGGAGAACTAAAATTCCAGATATTTCACATTCAGGACTCTTTTTATTAAACTCAATTTTCAAAGTGTTTTATTTAGTAAAAACTGCCTAACGATGGCAAAGTTAATGTATAGAACTAAAATAAAATTATGTATTATTAATAAAATGTCCACTTTTAAAAATCTTTGATGCTGTATTCCTGCAAAATCAAAAGTGTATACTTTAACTGTTGTCTATGTTCATTTGTTAAAGATGCTCTTATAGGGCCAATGTAATTTATTCATTCTGCTTTAATGATGCCATTTTCTCCACTTGTTATTTGACAACAGTATTCACTTGTCTCTTTGGAGCATCACAGACAGCTGCAGAAGAGAGATCCAACTGCATATTGGCAGGAGCCCACAGACATATAAGGCTGTTTGGGGTACAATTGCAGTTTAATTTAGGTTGGTGAGAAAACACACCAGAGTTTGCTTGTCAGGAATTTGGCCACATCTTTTGCTGAATATTTATGTGCTTCTAAATTTCTACTATTCTTAAGAAATACAATTTTTGGTCTACTTAACGTTCTGTATATTAGAGAGCTGGGAGTTTTCTCACTGCTTCTTTACACTTTAGAGTCTAAGATTATCTGGTTCAAGCAGAAGTTTCACAGATGAGAAAACAGATCCTGAGAGTTTAAGGGATATTGGCAAAGGCACACCGTTAGTTCATTACAAAACTAAATTTCAGGATTCTCAGTTGTTTCCGATTACCACCGGACAGCAGCTTTTTAGCAGGCATTATTAAGCAAATATCATGTTTGAAAATGATGTTTTCTTAATATAATTCCTAGATAAAATAATGCAAAATCCATGATTCCTACTTCCCTCTAACCCACTCACCTCACCCAGATTACCACAGTGCACTCATAATAAACTGTGATGATGTAAAGCCATTCAATAATTATTTTCTGGTCTGTTTTTTAAACTGTAGTGTCATCCTCTTTATTTTTCTAAGAGTCTTAAAATTAGACTCTGTCTGAGAGTTCATCTTGTACTATCTTCCTTGTAGTTTTTTAACCTTCTGCATTATTCCACTGTGTGGATCAGCTAACCTCTCCTTGAACACTTTCAGTAGCTGAAAACTCTGTGAGGCAAACTTTCCTTTATCAGTCAACTCTAATAGATTCAGTGATTATTTTATTTAACTAGTATTTAATTTAAGTTTACTATGAGACAGGTGATATGCTAAGCATTAAGACAATTAAAAAAGTAATAAATCGCAATTGGTGACATCAGTTGTTCATAGTCTACAAGAGGACAGAAGCAAGGCTTGTATGCACAAAAGCATAATACAAATTAAAACTGATGTGTTCCATTAAGGCTTTAGATAAAGTAACAAGAGCTAACATTTCCTGAGCCATATCTCTGTGCCAGATACTGTCCCTGGAAAAGTGATGTGGTAAAGTGCTCAGGGAAGTAGAGACTGTCATCCTCTAAATATTACTCATGAGGAGATCAAAGCTTGGAATGTCAGATGCTATCTCAAAGCCACATAGCATGTCAGTGGTGGATCTGGAACCTTAACCAAAGTCTGTTTCAAACCAACACTTCCGCACTATGATATTCTGCCAATCTTAAAGGGAAAGGATGATTAGTAGAATTAGAGGTGGGGTAAAAATTCACAGTGAGAGAATAAAATTGACAAAAGCTGACAGAAAGAAATCTTAGATCACAAACAGTAAAAGTGTTTCAATTTCAAGAAAGATGAGTGAGAGGGGATAGGTAGGAAACATCGGCTGCTATAAGATTACAGAGAAGCTAGACCAACCGCCCACAGTGTGTGGTGATTATTGAGGAGCTATTAAAAGTTTTGAGCACAGAAATGACATAATCAGAGTGAAGTTCAGGGATATTAATTTTGGAGGAGTTTGAGAAAATGTTGGATGAAGCCAGAGATGGAGAGGCACATAGGTTCGGTTGTAGCAGAGACAATGAAAGTGATATTTTTTACCATGAGCCAACATATTTCTCCTTACTTTTTTTTATATGCTTGATCATACTTCTGCTTTTTGGGGTGACAGAGGATATGCGCTCTGATATTTTTTTACAACCTAATATAAGGTTATAAGAAAAAAAATATATTTCAAAATATCAAAATCGTCTTTTGCCCTACTTACTAAATATTCTATTGTGGAAACCTGACATATAGATGAATATGTACTTCCAGGTCCCTTTAAAATATACAAGTAGTATTTACACCAATAGCACCTCCTAGACAGCAACTATATAACAGATACATTAATGCTTTCAGGATTTATACAAATGTATGAGAAAATTTCCTGAATGCATAATGCATAGTAATACATGATTGCATTTGATTAAGTGATTTATGAGAAAGATATATGGAGTGTTTATGGTCTGACAACAGGAGTACAAAAACATTTTATCAAGTCCAGTACTATAGTGAAGTACATAGGAATTGATTATACCTATTATTACAGAATTTATAATATTAAGATGAATATAAACACTTAGCCTTAACCTGTATTCTGAAACTACTTGTCCTAAGCAACAAAATAACAATGAAAACTATATTTTGATGTCCTTTATGTATATATATTTATATTTCACATGAAAACTGGATGCTAAGACAATCTTTTTGTTAACCAGTTGATCCATTTTAAATATATTCAGGATTAAGGTCAAAATTCCTAAGAATGTGCACACTATATAAATCATCAATTTCAACTTATTCTTAGGATACACTAATGGCTATATGCTAGAATGTAGCTACAAGAATGTCTATTATACCCTTGCTAATATTAAAGAAAATTTGAGGATTCATTGACTAATTAATGACCTGATACCTTAGAAATTATTTTGGTAAGTGTATATTTAGTAAATAGGAAAATATTTTAAATAATTCAAGTGAAGAAGCTAGTCTATATGACAATAAATGGAGAATAATAAAATGTATTCATTTCTAATATATATATAATATTAGTATCAGTTTTCACTGGGTGGTAGTTTCATAGTTGTTTTTATGCTTTTATTCATTTAGCAAATTTTCTGCATTGGGACATATCTTGGAAAGGTATCTTTAAAAGTTTTTGTGTGAACTACAGTGAGTCCTTTTGGTTTCCATACTCTGAGGCTATTTCACTGCAGTTTTCTTCAATCATGTTTCTGATTATGGCTTTCATCCCAAATTTTCTGTTTCAGATATTTGTTTTCGCCATATGTACCAGCTTGTCACAGATTATTTTCATTCATTCTTAAGCAACCTGTAGGAAATAAATTATACCTCTAAACTACTCATTCAGTTTTCTATATTGTTTACTCATCTTTATAGTGCCTTGATATTTATATTCTGTTGTGATATATTTAGTTTCTTTTCAGTCACCCATGCCACACATAAAATTAAAGTGGTATTTTTTCATCTCAGTGTATATCCTCTTCATGGTATTTGTTTTTCTCTCAAGGTAGATTTTCTGTGTGTTATTAAGGATGCTAATAGATTTCTGAATAATTCTCTGAGTAAATAACTTTCAGAGGGCTATATGATCCTTTCCGTAACTCTTCAAGATTATATTTCCATGATTGGGTGCTCGGTATAGTTTGCTGGTTGCTTTGCTTATTAACAAAAGAGGTCTGAGTCCTCATTCAGTTGAGTCCTGATCAGATCTCCTTCATAGACACAGCTTAATAAGCATGTTTCAATGCATAATTTCCAGCTTGATCTCTAGTGTCTAATGAGCGTTCTTGGATCAAGATTATCCTATTAGTATAACGTAGTTGTTAACAGTGTGGATTTTGAAACCAGAGCTTGAGTTCATTTACTAGCTATTTGAACTTGAGCAAGTTACTTGAACTTTTCATGACTCAATCTCCTCTTTTAAAAATTAAAAAAAAAAAAAATAATCCCTACTTTATTGGTTGTTCTGAGAGTTAACTGAGTTAAGATGCATAAAGTGCTTAGAATAACACTTGTCACATAGGAAATATTACAAAAGTGTTGACTACTATTTTTAGACAAGAAAAAGGATAGTCTCAAGTGTACAATGACCTCTGCGCCAACCTATAGCATAATAACTGTGGATCCCATACCTTCAGAGAAGTGACTTAGCCATCACACCCAACCCTCCATCTACTGTTCTATGTCTTGTTCAGATGCATTTTGTTATTTAGCATTTTCAGGTGGTTATTTAGAGGTACCATGAAGGTAACGATGGTGGTGTGAGGACAAAGCACTATGGGTCACTCAAAATACAGTATATACACTATAGGAATAGTATCCATTTTTTTATATTCATTCCTCCTATTTTTTTGAGCCAAAGACCATACATGAGGAAGAAGTGGATCCACTTCTTATAGACTTTCAGGAGACAGGAATGTCACTTTCGCCACTGTTGTATGTTTATCTGATGGAATTTTTTTTGGTTGTTTGTTGATTTTGAAATCAGATGCGTTGTACTTGGCATTAGTAGAAATGTTTCCTAAATATTATTAATAGGTTGAATCTCAGATCTAGTTTGGAGCTGCATCCTTAGTTTTTAAAATTTGTTCATGTTTTTATAAAATTTTAATGGGAATTTGGAAGAAGCAGTAACAAGTGTTGCTAGTTAGATGCAAATTTAACTAAGGTTGCTTATAAGGGATAGCCCATTATGCAAGCATTTGGGATGCCATTTTCTTCTCTCTCTCTCTCTCTCTGTCTCTCTCTGTCTCTCTCTCGGAGCAGGAGAAGTAGAATGAAGTGCTAATGATCTATAGTGCAAAACACTATACACTCCCTAGGAAGATAGCAATTCTGATGCTTATTAACTTTCCTGCCAAGAGGCTATTAATGTACCCAGTATGAATTCTATAGTGAACTAGATGAAATTTTGGCAGATGGATGACAGATAATAGATGAGAGATAGATGATAGATAGATAGGTAGATAGATAGATAGTTAGATAGATGGATAGATAGATAGAGAAACTCAGTTGATAGATTTAGAGACTAAATGAAGGAGGTGGCTGAGCAGGGAAAGAAGACTCCTGTGGTTTTAGTTTGACCTATTGGGTCCTGAGTTGCCATTTAATGGGATAGCAAATCATAAAGAACGCTCAGATGTTTGATAATAAGTCAAATTTGGGAAATATTAAATTTGATATGCCAATAGGGCTTCTTATGGAAATTGGCAGTAAGCTATTGGAAAGAAGAGGAGTACGGCCATATTAAATCACAAATTATTTAATAAATACTTAATATAACATACAATGTGATAGACACTGACCAAGACCTGTGATATGACAATGACTAAAACCAAACCCACCTTTCCTCTTCTGTTGGAGCCTTACGGTTCAGCAGAATGAGCCAGGACAAACTCCACAGGCTGCCATTGATAAAAATAATAACTTAGGTTTTGCTGATTGCTGTTTTTGTTTTGTATTGTTGCTCACTTGTTTGTTTCTAAACCAGCAGAGAATATACAAGAGGTTATAAAAGTATTTGTAAGAGAAAATGACTATCAATTCCTTCCAGTTCCTTGTGGATGTGAGCTCAAAGTTCTAAATACGTGCAATAAGGGGTAAGAAACCCTCTAGGCAGAGCAGCCCCAAACTGAGGACTTGCTGTCTTTTATACCACCTTAGGCTGAAAGTGCTGCATTAATGCTCAAGGGTCTATCTAAGGGAATTTTTGCTGTACCACAACCACACATTTGCATTCCACTTCTTAACATGTCACTGTTTCTACTTGAGGTTTCAACAGACAGTCCTGGTGGCCCAATCACAGATAATCCATAGGCAACAGGCATCCCAGTAGGTTATATGCTTCATACAATACAGAATAATACTAGAGTCTAGTGCCAGGGTCCTTCTTTAACCCAATCCCAATTGGTTACAATACTTATAGGAATGCCTCAGAGATCTGAAAAGCTATCTTGACTCTCTCTCTCTCTCTCTCTCTCTCTCTCTCTCTCTCTCTCACACACACACACACACACACACACACACACACACACACACACACACACAGAAAATCTGGGAGTCTTAGCTCTTCTTTAGGGCCTTCCAACTGATTGTCAGGCCCATGCAAATGCAAATTATCCAGGATAATCTCACTTACTCAAAGTCAACTGATTAGGGAGTTTATTTATATCTGAGAAGCCATTTCACAGCAACATATAGATTAGTGTTCGATTAAACATTTCGGAACTGTAGCTTAGGCAAGTTGACATTAACAAAAACTCCTGTCATAGAAGGTTACCTGAAAACTACCCATATTAATTCCACTCAATTTTCGCTGGGAAAAATGTAATTGTAAGACCCCATATAGTTATAAAGGAGATAAAAACTGGCAGTCTTCAGCTAGGTAGTTGTGTACCCAGCTAAAACACCATTACCTTCACTGATTACAAATTGCATATAAAACATTTTATAAAGTCATATCACTTTGTCTAATAGAGGTCAATTTCTTATTTTTTCTCCATTTGGCCTTTCAATCCAGTCACCCAGAGTTTCTAATCTTTTCTATATAACTTGCTTCTCTTCAACTGCCATTCCTGGCCTTCATTTTTATCATTCTTTCCCTTTGCCTCAATTTTTTCCTTTCTAGCAACACAAATATTACCTTTTCTAAAATAAAACTTATAATAAAAACATTCATATCAAATCTCTTCAATTAATTTCATCCCACATCCATCTTTCTCTCATTTATATCCTTTAGGCATCAGATATCTATGTACTTTACTATCATATTTACTTCTTTCTTCAATGTCTTTATGTAGTTATTTATGTGAGAAAATGGAATTTTCTTCTTCCTTCTATTCATCTCTTTAACTCTAGTAAGATAAAGTAAATAAAACAAGATTCACTAGTTTAATAAGACATTGAAGTTTTGCTATGGAAAACATTCAGTGTTAGCAAGAAGAACTTTGCCTTCTAGATGCTTCATTGTGAAAGCTAATTAAATATGATGGTGGAGGGCTTCCCTGGTGGCGCAGTGGTTGAGAGTATGCCTGCCGATGCAGGGGGCGCAGGTTCGTGCCCCGGTCCGGGAGGATCCCGCGTGCCGCGGAGCGGCTGGGCCCATGAGCCATGGCCGCTGGGCCTGCGCGTCCGGAGCCTGTGCTCCGCAGCGGGAGAGGCCACAGTGGTGAGGGGCCCGTGTACCGCAAAAACAAAAACAAACAAACAAACAAAATATGATGGTGGAGATGGGGAGCAAGAGAGAAAAGAGATGAAAGGAAAGATCATGGAGATAAGTATTCCTCCAGGAGCCCGTCTGAGATTTATCCCATTTGGACTCAAAGAGAATACCATAGAAGAATAATAAAAGGTTTTGCAATATGTACTTTCTTTTTTATCAATGGTTGCCTACTTGTAGATTGTCTTATATTGGTACCTACCAAACTTTGATGAGATACCAAGAGGATTATATTAGGATACTTCATCTTCCCCGATGAAGTGTAACCTTCACAGGAATAAGGAGCTCTCTTTCATTTCAGCACTTAACACTACTGTAGGCACCATTGTATGAAATATTTAATAAATGACTTATGAAATGGACAAAGTTGTAAGTCAGAACTCGATGATGATCCCTGGCTAATATTCACTCCTCTGATGACTTGACTTGTATAAACAAGACACTTCTTTCCTACGTGTGACCCCTCACAGGGTTCACCATAAGGTACAAGATACTGGAGACATTTATGATTTTTTCTCACATTTTTTCCTCTTATCACAAGGAGAAAGAATCGAGTCTCCTTTCCACATGAAAACAAAGTCTTGGATTGGATCTAGGCCCATTTGCCCACATCTTTACTAGGTTCTCCTCAAGTAAGTAAAAATTGAACATCTTATTAGTCCAACAGTCATGAAGTCATATCTTAAGAGTGCAGTTAAAGCTAATGCATATTCATGAATTCATTATCTTCTGTTTCCTCAGTAAATAAAGGGTTTACTCATCAAGCTGGCTTAGTTCAATGTTTTAACTACCGTTTATCTTTCTGAATTCATACACAGTGAGCTGTCTTCCATTTCCTGTTCTCCTTCATAGTAAGTACTTCCATTCTAGGGCCTGATTCCTCTTCCATGAGTAAATGAACTTTAGTTTTCAAAAAAGGAGATTGAGGGGATCTTATATTCCCAGGAATCCATCCCAATTCCCAGAAAAATTGACCAGAGAAGGCCTTCAGTGGGAGAGGAGGGGAGGGCCTGTCTGAAGATGTGACATATAAATTGGTGTTCCCCAGACATACTTTATTTCATATATTTCATGTTAGGATATATCTTTGATGTATATGGAAATCTTAAGTAGAAGGATACATTATTGGATTAGGAAACTAATTTCCTATCCCTGATACCTACCAGCAAGATAAGTATAGAAGGCCTTTGATACAGTTTACAAACTGTCAGAGACAATCCTCATCAATTTTTTACTGCCCTCTTTCTGATAAAATTTAATATAACCTATTATCTTATCAGAGGACTCAATTAAGAGCCCTGCAAAACTGAGGTTATTTTTATTCTTATTGGCATGAGTAAGTTATTTAATTTGATTGGTAACACAAGGGCCAGACATTTCTACCAGAATATCCACTGCAAGGCTGTCACACTACCATTTTCATTTGTACACCTATCTCTTTTATTCCTTTATTTTTTCCTCCCTACCTTCTTCTTGCTTTCTACAAACCTTCTCATTTTCTCCTTTCCTTCAGAATGTTTATGCCTTCCTGGTGAACTCATAGGAACCACTAAGCTCTGTATCTGGCTCTTAAGGATAAAGCAGGTGTGCACTTAAATTTAGCCCAAAAGCTGACTGTGCTTTCTAATTCTCAACTAGATGATTTTCCTTCTCATAAACATCATCCCAAATATTCTGTTATCTGTGTTCCTTTTTATTGTGCAACCACTGGGCAATAAAGTGGCTCTCTTTGTTCCCTCAGCACACTTCAAATGAGGCTACTTTAGCACTATGCGTGAGTCGGCAGCACTTCAAGAGGCCAGTGATGTGGTAGTACTTTGTGGGGGGGATTAGCAAGGCATGTCCACTGAGACTGAAGCATTCTTCAGAAATACTGAATGGAGAAAATCAGACATGAACTAAGAACCCAGAAGATTGTGTTACTTAAGGGCCATGAAATTACTTGGAAACTTAATTACGAAAAAGGATGAGATGATTCTAGGGCAGGAGGTCAACTGTGCCTCTGATTTTCACTCTTATTAATATGGAAAAAAGTCCTTTTATCTGAGATGAAATTTGCTAGGCAACTCCCTTAAGTTTCTTATTATGTATTACTAATTAAAAGCCTTTTCTAACCTTTAAATGATGAATGACCAGTAAATATCTCCATAATATTCACATACCTGGTATAATTTTTTTTAGAGCAAAAGGCAGCCGGCATAGCACTATTTATTAAGAAGAAAAATTGAGCTCTTCATAGAGTACTGAGAATGTGTTCCTCTGGCATATTCTAAACACAGATCCTTGAAAACACTCAATTAATAATGTGTTGAGATGTATCTATGCCCTTCCCACGAATCACAGGATGAAAACATAGATTCTTTCAGTTTTTTCATTTTTAGATGTTTAACCTCAAAATGTAAATTTTCCCCTACAGACAACATCAAAAGACAAATTCCCTTAGTGGCATTTTACAATTAATTTTAATATCCATGAACTAAACACATAAATTCTTCCAGTCGTAGCATATGCAAATGTGTTTCTGCATATCTTTGAAGTAGCAGTTATTAAACACAGATACCATCTCTGCTTGGGGCTGAGCATTAAAATAGTTTTTACAAAACTACAAAATATGCTGTATGTTATTTTCTAAATGGTTTGTTTTATTCAATAAATTTCCTTAGACAGGAAAAGTGAAAATGCTATAACTCAAATTCCATAACTTACACTCATGGAATGTGAGTCTAAGTATGAATAAAAGTTTCAAAATAATTAAAGTCAATATCCTCAAACTGGAGAGTAAAGATATAACAGAGAGGAAAGCCTGGACAAAATCCATTCCAAACAGAAAGATTCTACTCAGGAAATTTGAATTAGATACATGATAAAATGCATGATCCCAAGTTATGAAGACCTTGCAGTATTTTCTGCACCCGTTTGGTAATATCCCTATGTATTAGTCAGGGTTCTCCAAAGAAACAGAACCAATAGGAGACTATATATATATATATATATATATATATATATATATATATATATATATATATAAAGGTTATATATATAAATATATATAATATATAATAAGGCTATACATATTCTATATTATAATATATATTTATATAATAAATTATATATTATATTTATTTATATATTGTACACTTTATACATTTAAAATATGTATAGATTTATTATATATATATATGTGTATATATACATATATATAAAATAAGGAATTGGTTCACACAATTATGGAGGCTTGGCACATCCAATCTGCAGAGTGGGCTGACAGGCTAAAAACCTAGGGAGAACTGTTGTTCCAGTTTGAAGGCTGTCAGGCAGGAAAAACCAGTGCGTAATCTGCTTTATTCTACCAATTAGAATGTTAATCCCATCCAAAAACACCCTTGCATAAACGCCCAGAATATTTTGGCCAACTGTCTGGGCCCCCCATGAACCAATCAAGTAGACACATAAAATAAACTGTCACCCCCTCTAAATCATTTAAAATGAAAATTCTTGTCAGTATATAGCAAGTAAAAAATTTATATAGCAGATTTTCACATCAAAATATCCATTAGCATAAAAAGAAATCGTCATGTATGTAAATCTGACACTTTCTATAAAGTAAATTTAAATTAAAATACTTATCTAACCAAACTTGGGAGATACAATCATTAATTTTAAATTGAAAATCTCATACCATGTTCAATGTACGGTGGGGATTAAAAGTTTGGTATTAAGATAGAACGGTGTGTTTAAAATGAGAAGTAACTGCCATTAAGTATTACTCGAGAGTTTTCAGGAAATCATAAAATTCAGACTTGGAGCCCTGAGTTAACCTCATGGGGTACATATGATGAGCTTGGTTAATTTTGTTCCAGGCAAAGAGCTAAGATGATAATAGAAACATGATCAATAATCTTTGAAGAAAACACATATGGGTTTAGTAGAGGAAGAAAGCATCCATGAATTTTGAAAAATGGTTTAGTCTTAGCTTCTAAAATTTCCAAAATTCTAGAATTTGTTATTAAATGGAGGGACTGGAAGGCACCTTAGAAGCTGTTAAAGTAGCATTGAATATCCTTTCTTTTTAAAGAATTAATAAATTAGTATAGCAAGATAAGGATAAGTAAATTTCTATAAAGGATATGGCAAGAGTGTATTAGACAAATTGGAATTAGGCTGAACAGATATTCTGATGATTCAGTTTCAACTAAGGATAACATTGGATGGAATTACGAAGATTTTTCTCCATATCTCTGTCCTGGTTAGTATATTTCTAATGAATAGAAAACAGTTAAAGGGGGAACATTGAGTATAGATGTAGCTTCCAAAAGAATGGAAAGGTTAATAAGGTGTGATTTAAAATAAAGAGTAAACAAGGATTTCATAATTACATCAGCACATTTTTGTTATGGAACAAAACTAGGGAGATCTCACAGGTACGATTGTATTCTTATATTCTGGTTTTAGAAAGCAGTATTTCTTCAACAGCTCATGACTGAGATTGTGTGGAAAAGAATCTCAGAAGCGGATTCCATTTCTGGCTGTTTATGAGGCTACACATCCTGAAAATTCTTATCAATAAAAAGCAACTAAAGTAATGGCTAAATATTGTTAAACCTATTTTTAATTCAAAGACTGTAAAGCAAGAAATTAATTTTCTCAGAAGCCAGATCTGGTTTTTTTTTAACTGGGTTTTAAACAATCTTACTGATGTATAACTGGCATTCAATAAACTGCACCTATTTAAAGTATATGATTTTATGACTTTTGACAAATATAAAATATAAATTCACGGAAAGCTTACCACATTCAAGATGATGAATTTGTCTATCTCCCCAGATATTTCCCTGTGAACTTTTTGTAGTCCCTCCTTTACCTCCCTTCCCAGGGGACAACTGATTTGCTTTCTGTCACTATAGATTAGTTTGCACTTTCTGGAATTTTATCCATCTTAAAACATAAATATGTACCCTTTTTTGGTCTGATATCTCTCATTCAGAGTAATTATTTTGAGATTCATCCATGTTGAAGTATGCATAGTGCATTCTTTATTATGCTAAATATTATCCTATTGTAGGAATATCCTACAGTTTGTTCATCCATTTACCAGCCAATATACACTTGGGTTGTTTCCAGTTTGGGGCTCTTGCAAATAAAGCTGCAATGTACATTCATGTACAAGGTTATGTATAGAAATATGCTTTCACTTCATTTAAGTAAATACCTAACAAACAGAATGGTTAGATCATGTTGTAGGGGTATATTTAACTTTTTAGGAAACTGCAGAACTGTTTTCTAAACTGGTTGTAACGTTTTACATTCCCAGGAGAAGTGATGCGAGCTCCATTTTCTCCACAACTTTGTCAACACTTTTATGGCTAGTCTTTTAATTTTTAGCCAGATTAATAGTTTTATAGTGCTATTTCCTTGTGGTTTTCATTTGGACTTTTCTAATAATGGTGTTGAGCATCTTTCCATTTGCATATTTGCCATCTGTATATCTCCTTTGATGAAGTGTCTGTAGTAGTATTTTTGGTGAAGTGTCAAGTCAGAACTTTGACCAATTTTTTTTTTCTTTTTTTTTTTTTTGCGGTACGTGGGCCTCTCACTGTTGTGGCCTCTCCCATTGTGGAGCACAGGCTCCAGACGCGCAGGCTCAGCAGCCATGCGCACACCTAAACCTAACACAACATTGTAAATCAACTATACTCAAATAAAATAAATAAAATAAATAAATAAATTTTAAAATTGAAAATCTTAAAAAAGACAATATATTGTTCCAAAGGGAGATGGTATGGAAACTTACCTCTTTGGCTATTGTCTCTTAGATGAGAGGAAAATAATTAGAACTGAAATTATATTTTCATTAACCAAAATTTATGCGAAGCAAAATTTATGGTTCAAAAACACACGAGCTTAGAATTTGTCTAAAATAATTATCCAATGGTAGCGATTTCAGATATTTGAAAGAAATTTAAGCTGATGCTCTCAGAAGGAACATATGTTTCAGTTCATGACATCTGACAGAAAGACTAGATTAGATGGGCAAGAGATTTATTTGAGAAAACACTTGTGAAATATAAAGAGCTTGGGAGAAGAAATGGTTAGGAGGAGATTTCAAATTGTGATGCAGGTCTGTTACCTGTGGAAAAAAGCATGAGACAGAAGTATTGGGTAGAAAGATGGTATCTAAGCAATAGCTGGTTTGTTTCTGGTTGGCTTCCTCAACAAATAGTGTCATATCGAGGACTAAGCACTGGCCTCTGTTGCTGGAAGTTTGGATGTTGGGAGCCAGCGGTAGCTTCCTATTGGCATATTGGATGGTCACATGGATCAAGAGGAATAAGTAGATGTCAGAGGTAGATTCACATATGTGGATTACACATATAAAACGAGGCAGTATTTATGATCAGTAGTGAAGAAAGGTATTAAAAGCAGTGCTATAAATCTTTCCTAATAAAGGTGTTTTCCTAATAAAACAAGCAAAAAAAAATTTTTAACTTATCTAACAAGTACTTAAAATTCCAGATAGGGCTTCCCTGGTGGCGCAGTGGTTGAGAGTCTGCCTGCCAATGCAGGGGGCCCGGGTTCGTGCCCCGGTCCGGGAAGATGCCACATGCCATGGAGCGGCTGGGCCCGTGAGCCATGGCCGCTGAGTCTGTGCATCCGGAGCCTGCGCATCCGGAGCCTGTGCTCTGCAACGGGAGAGACCACAACAGTGAGAGGCCCGCGTACCGCAAAAAAAAAAAAAAAAAAAAAAAAAAATTCCAGATAGATTTCGAGCTGAAATGTGAAATGCAGATATTTAAAATTCTTCAAAACAATATAGGAAATATACTCATGACTCTGAAGAAAGGAAAGATTTTTGTTTTATTTTGTTTCATTTTATATATAAGATAAGCAAACTATCATGGGGAAAGTGATAAATTAAATCACAAAATTATAAAATTCTGTTGTCTTAAGATACTATAAAGAAAGTGAAAAGACAAGTCCTCAACCAGGAGGCAATATTTCAGCAGATGTAACAGAAAACTATTAGTGTAGAGAAAATATACAAATTTTGCAAATCAGTAAGATAAAAAGAAGCACTCTAATAGAAAACTTAAGAAACTATATAAAAAGAAATTTTACACAAAAGAAAACACAAATGAACAATAAATATAGGAATGATGCTCAACATCAGGAAATGCTGCATAATAAAAGTACAATGAGAAAATAATTCACAGTAACAGATTTGAAAATTTTTAAATATGTTGCTGCAATTATAGAGCAAGGTGAACCAATATACTGATAGAACAAGTGGATACTGTGCAAACACTTTGGAAAATAATTTATTAGTAGTACTTACAATCAACTGTGTGCATACTCTAGACAGGCAGCAACACAGGTACAGCACAGGGTCCAGGAGAAGGGATGTGAAAATTCCATTGGATAAAAACAGAACATGTTGATCAGGACCTGGTGGTAAAAATTCAAGGATGATAACACATTGAGGAATAACAACAATCTATCACAGGCATAGAAAATGATCAGTATCCTTACCCTGAGCCATGTAAGAAACAGTAATAAGATCCAAGGAAGGATTTTTAAATGTTACTAAGTGATTTTAAAAAATTAAGAGCGTTGTCTGTGGACGACGTGTGTTTACTCTGTTTGGTCACAGCAGCCAAAAAAGAGCCAGAGAACAAATGTTCAAAAATTAATTTTTACCTAATTAGGAAAAAGAATACTTATTTAAATGTTAGATCTGCCTTAGAATATATTGCATTTCAGAGGTAAAGGGACATAATAATATCTCCAACTTACTCCTAAATGATTGAAATATTGAGGATATATATATATCTTTCTCTCTATATATAGAGAGAGAGGAAGAAATATATCTGTATATAATATAAATATACATGGAGAGGAGAGAAAAATATTTATTTTCTTTCTCTATATATTTTTTCTTATTTATTTAAACAATAGGATGCTGAACAATAGGGCTGATTTTCTACCATATTTTAGTAAAATAACCTCCCCTTGTCCCAAATGCCACAATGTATCTGAAGAGATAATGTCATTTATTTAGTCTTTCCTTTATCTCTCAGATAGCCCTTATAACACATTTCCAGAATTTCATCATTCCACAGAAGACACTTTAAAAGTAACCATTTCAGAGTTGCTCTAATATGCCATGCAAGGATCAAAGACTGTGTGGTTCCATGGGTAACTTCTGCTTTAGAACAGCAGTTTCTGTCTGAATGAATTTATCATCAGGGATGTGGTGCAGACAGGGAAGAATATAGACCCAGCTTAGACACTTCTCAGAGGTGTCATCTTCTCTGAGCTTCTCCTTCTTCATCTGTAATTTAGGATAACGATATTGACTTCAAAAGACTGAGATGAGGATTATGTGGCAGAAATCTTGGCATCGTGTACAGGACTTATCACAGAGTAAGCTTTTAATCAAGTTATTATTAACAATACAGGAATCAAAATCTCATTTTTTCCCCTTATTCACACCAGTGGATCTTACGGATAGTTTTATTCTACACTGAAAAATGCCAGAAAGGAAACTTAAACACCATACCAAGAGCTTTAATCAAAGTATAAAATTTCAGATCCTTCCCTAAAGTTGGAGGCAGCAGTTTTATAAAGAGCCAATTTTATGTTTTATTGGCAAAATTAATGTTTGATTAACACCTCCTATAAAGCACAGCAAATGTATCATCATTCACATCAAGGTGGAATTTCAAGTAGTAATGGCATATTGAGGCCAAGCAAGAAACATGCACTTACATATCTGTAGTAGGCAGATAGCCCAGGATTCACACCCCCTGATGTGCACATCTTGCAAAATCCCCACCCCTTGAGTGATGGAAGAACATGTAATATTAATCTCATAAGTAGGCTACTAACCAATTGATTTTGAGTTAATCAAAATGGAGATTATCTGGGTGGGCCTGTTGTAATCAGGTGGGCCCTTCCTGAAGTCAGAAAATTGGAGGCAACCACATGGCAAAGGCTTAAAAACTGACAGCCAGCAAAAGAACAGGAACATCTATCTGGCCTATGGCTTCAAGGAAATGAATTCTGCCAACATCCATGTGAGCTTGAAAAAGGATCAGAGCTTCATAAAGAAAAGAAATACAACCAACAGCTTGATTTCAGCCTCGTGAGAAAGACACTAAGCAGAGGCCCAGTGAACCCATACCTAGACAAGAGACCCAGAGAAACAGAGATAGTACATTTGTGTGTTAATCGCTAAGTTTGTGATAATTTTTATACAGCAAGAGAACATCAATGCAATATTAAACCCAAAGAAGAAAGACAACATAAGCTGGTGATCTTAAAGGGTAAGGTTGTGAGAAATGGTTTGCACAAAGAAAGAACCTGGGCTTCTATAGTTTCCTTGAGTGCCAGGTTTTATGGTTTATTCTGATTCAAGTAGTGCTAGTATTGTTAAATACAACATGTCCATGCAATTGGCATAAGTCTTTTAGAAATTTTTTCAGAGATTGTTGTTTCACCAACACTTCATTTGTATGCAATGTCTGAATCCCCTAAATCCTACCTACCCATATAGACAGATTCTGCAGATAATGAAAGCACATGAAAAATTCTTAAACTGAAAAGAAAAAGATTGTATCTTTCAAATAAGACTACTGAAATGAATGGTGTTTTTCTAACATTCTATATCTTAAGAGTCTAAAATATGTCATGGGAGGAAACCTTCATGATGGTGGAGGAGTAAGATGTGGAGATCACCTTCCTCCCCACAAATACATCAGAAATACATCTACATGTGGAACAACTCCTACAGAACACCTACTGAACGCTGGCAAAAGACCTCAGACTTCCCAAAAGGCAAGAAACTCCCCACGTACCTGGGTAGGGCAAAAGAAAAAAAGAAAGAACAGAGACAAAAGAATAGGGACGGGACCTGCACCTCTGGGAGGGAGCTGTGAAGGAGGAAAAGTTTCCACACACTAGGAAGCCCCTTCACTGGTGGAGATGGGGTCGGTGGGGAGAAGCTTCAGAGCCACAGAGTAGAGCACAGCAATCAGGATGCAGAAGGCAAAGCTAAGAGATTCCCACAGAAAGGATCAGTGCCGACCAGCACTCACCAGCCTAAAAGACTTGTCTGCTCCCCTGCAGGGGCAGGTCGGATCCGGGAGCTGAGGCTCGGACTTCGGAGATCAGATCCCAGGGAGAGGACTAGGGTTGGCTGCGTGAACACAGCCTGAAGGGGGCTAGTGCACCACAGCTACACAGGAGAGAGTCTGGGAAAGAGTCCGGACCTGCCTAAGAGGCAAGAGACCATTGTTTCAGGGTGTGCAAGGAGAGGGGATTCAGAGCATCACCTAAACGAACTCCAAAGACGGGCACTAGCTACGGCTATCAGCACAGACACCAGAGATGGGCAAGAAACTCTAAGGCTGCTGCTGCAGCCACCAAGAAGCCTGTATGCAAGCACAGGTCACTATCCACACCTCCCCTCCCAGGAGGCTGTGCAGCCCACCATTGCCAGGGTACCATGATCCAGGGACAACTTCCCTGGGAGATCACATGGCACACCTCAGGCTGCTGCAATGTCACACTGGGCCACTGCAGGCTCGCCCCTCATTCCGTACCCCTCACTCTCCCCACCCCCCCAGCCTGAGTGAGCCAGAGCTCCCTAATCAGCTGCTCCTTTAAGCCCGTCCTGTCTGGGCGGGGAACAGACACCCTCAGGCATCCTACACGCAGAGGTGGGGCCACATCCAAAGCTGAAACCCAGGAGCTGTGGGAATAAAGAAGAGAAAGGGAAATCTCTCCCACCAGCCTCAGGAGCAGCGGATTAAATCTCCACAATCAACTTGATGCACCCTGCATCTCTGGAATACCTGAATTGACAAGGAATCATCTAAAAATTGAGGTGGTGGACTTTGGGAAGAACTGTAGACTTGGGGTTTTCTTTCTACATCTAATTTGTTTCTAGTTTTATGTTTATCTTAGTTTAGTATTTAGAGTTTATTATCATTGGTATATTTGTTTGTTGATTTTGTTGCTCTCTTCCTTTATTTTTATATATAGACTTTTTTCCCTTTTTCTTTTTTCGTGAATGTGTATATGTATGCTTCTTTGTGTGATTTTGACTGTATAGCTTTGCTTTTACCACTTGTCCTAGGGGTCTGTCTGTCCGTTATTTTGGGGTTTTTTCCTTTTCTTTTTTTTTTTTTAGTATAGTTTTTAGCACTTGTTATTATTGGTGGATTTGTATTCTGGTTTGGTTGCTCTCTTCTTTCCTTCCTTCTTTTTCTTTATTTTTAATTTTTTTATTTTTAATAATTTTTTTTTAAATAACTTTATTTTATTTTCCTTCTTTCTTTTTTTCTCCCGTGTCTTCAGAGCCATGTGGTGGACAGGGTTGTCTTGCTCTGGCCAGGTGTCAGGCCTGTGCCTCTGAAGTGGGAGACCCAAGTTCAGGACATTGGTTCACCAGAGTCCTCCTAGCTCCACATAATATCAAATCTCCCAGAGATCTCCACCTCAACATTAAGACACAGCTCCACTCAACGACCAGCAAGCTACAGTGCTGGACACCTTATGCAAAACAAGTAGCAAGACAGGAAAACAACTGCACCCATTAACAAAGAGGCTGCCTAAGATAATAATAAGGTCAGACACCCCAAAACACACCACCTGACGTGGTCCTGCTCACCAGCAAGACAAGATCCAGCCTCATCCACCAGAACACAGGTACCAGTCCCCTCGACCAGGAAGCCTACACAACCCACTGAACCAACCTTAACCACTGGGGGCAGACACCAAAAACAACAGGAACTACGAACCTGCTGCCTGCAAAAAGGAGACCCCAAACACAGTAAGTTAAGCAAAATGAGAAGACAGAGAAACATACACCAGATGAAGGAGCAAGGTAAAAACCCACCAGATCAAACAAATGAAGAAGAAATAGGCAGTCTACCTGAAAAAGAATTCAGAGTTATGGTAGTAAGGATGATCCAAAATCTTGGAAATAGAATGGAGAAAATAAAAGAAACATTTAACAAGGACCTAGAAGAACTAAAGAACAAACAAATGATGAACAACACAGTAAATGAAATTAAAAATTCTCTAGAAGGAATCAATAGCAGACAGATAAGTGACCTGGAAGATAAAATAGTAAAAATAACTACAGCAGAGCAGAATAAAGAAAAAAGAATGAAAAGAATTGAGGACAGTCTTAGAGACCTCTGGGGCAACATTAAACGCACCAACATTCAAATTATAGGGGTCCAAGAAGAAGAGGAGAAAAAGAAAGTGACTGAGAAAATATTTGAAGAGATTATAGTTGAAAACTTCCCTAATATGGGAAAGAAAATAGTCAATCAAATCCAGGAAATGAAGAGAGTCCCATACAGGATAAATCCCAAGGAGAAACACGCCAAGACACATATTAATCAAACTATCAAAAATTAAAAACAAAGAAAAAATATTAAAAGCAGCAAAGGAAAAGCAACAAATAACATACAAGGGAATCCCCATAAGGGTAACAGTTAATCTTTCAGCAGAAACTCTGTAAGCCAAAAGGGAGTGGCAGGACATATTTAAAGTGATGAAAGGGAAAAACCTACAATCAAGATTACTCTACCCAGCAAGGATCTCATTCAGATTTGAAGGAGAAATTAAAACCTTTACAGACAAGCAAAAGCTAAGAGAATACAGCACCACCAAACCAGCTCTACAACAAATGCTAAAGGAGCTTCTCTAGGCAGGACACAGAAGAGAAAGGAAAAGACCCACAAAAACAAACCCAAAACATTAAGAAAATGGTAATAGGAACATACATATCAATAATTACCTTAAATGTAAATGGATTAAATGTTCCAACCAAAAGACATAGACTGGCTGAATGTATACAAAAATAAGACCCGTATATATGTTGTCTACAAGAGACCAACTTCACACCCAGGGACACATACAGACTGAAAGTGAGGGGATAGAAAAGATATTCCATGCAAATGGAAATCAAAAGAAAGCTGGAGCAGCAATTCTCATATCAGACAAAATAGACTTTAAAATAAAGACTATTACAAGAGACAAAGAAGGACACTACATAATGATCAAGGAATCAGTCCAAGAAGAATATATGACAATTGTAAATATTTATGCACCCAACATAGGAGCACCTCAATACATAAGGCAAATGCTAACAGCCATAAAAGGGGGAATCGACAGTAACACAATCATAGTAGGGGACTTTAACACCCCACTTTCACCAATGGACAGATCTTCCAAAATGAAAATAAATAAGGAAACACAACCTATAAATGACACATTAAACAACAAGAACTGAATTGTTATTTGTAGGACATTCCATCCAAAAACAACAGAATTACTTTCTTCTCAAGTGCTCATGGAACATTCTCCAGGATAGATCATATCTTGGATCAGAAATCAAGCCTTGGGAAATATAGGAAAATTGAAATCATATCAACTAGCTTGTTGGAGGGAGACGCAAGAGGGAGGAGATATGGGGCTATATGTATATGTATAGCTGATTCACTTTGTTATAAAGCAGAAACTAATACACCATTGTAAAGCAATTATACTCCAATAGATATGCTCAAAAGAAAAAAAATACAAATTCACACCGAAAAAAATAAAATAAAATGTCATGAAATTTAGATTTTCTGGTTCAATATTTTAATAACTAAAAAATATACTTCCTAATGCTTCCTCCCCTGCCAGTTTTTCATCTTTCTCTCTCACAAACACTAATGACTTACTGCTGCATGGAGAAATGTGAGCACTTCAAAGGACTTGTGGTGTACACAGCATGGCAGGAGGTATATGAAATCCAGCTACTTGAAAGACATGGTCTATGTTTCATGTTAGTGGAAAACAAATAATTTTCACACACATCAAGTTACCGCCAATGGGCTTTTTATGATTGTATTGAAAGTATTGCACTCTCCATTACCTCTTTTTCATTACAAACACTGTGTCAGGTTCTTAACTCCTTTCTGTGGTTATCCTTTAGTTATGACACAGAACGAAACCGCTTGTCATGATCCTCCTCAGGCATCATATTTACAAATAATTTCATACAGTAGTTGAGAAAGACCACCACTGAATTGTTCACACTCTTCATAGAAACTGAATATGGTTATATCCAGCTAAAAGAAGGTATTAGTACCTACCTTTCAGGAAACTTTCCCAGATTTTCCTTGCTGCATTAAGAGGGCAGTGTTGTTCATGTTCAAAGTAAATATCTGCTAGGAACTGGAGGCACAAAGTGTTGCCAGTTCATCCTTAGATAGTCTGTAAAGTTTGAAGCTCACTCCACCACTGTCACAATGGAAACGTGTCACTCTCCATCAGATTATAAGAAATCTGCTCACCATCATGTTAAAAATCACTTCCCAGTTTGATAAGCAACACATTAGATCTTAAAATATTTTAAATTTTGTATTTCTTTCATTACTAGTAAGGTTGTTACTATTTTTTAAATATATTTCTTGGTCATTTATCATTTCTTCTGCCCTGAACAGACTCATGTCTTCCTCCTTTCTTAAAACACTCGCTTTTAATTTCATTACCTCGTAGATTCAGACAGGATTCTCCACAGATTGCTCAAACATTTTCCTCTTTGTTTCTCCAGAAACATAATTCGTAAAGGCAATTTTTTGGCTTTCTCAGTAGGATCTATGTTAATACACTTGAAATAATAAAATGTTTTCAACTGTTTGTATTATTAAATTTATAGCTGTTCATTATGGCAATTACCAATAGACAAAGGCTCATAATTTATTCTTTTAAAAATACATATTAACTGGAAGCTATTATTCAAAAGATAAAATGAATAATCAACCTTAGTAGAAAGAACTGCTATATAATTTCAGTGATGTTAAAATTCAATATCAGTAAGATTTTTCCCATATATAACAGTAAATATTGATTTTATTCAGTGTAAATTAGTTTCTTTCAAGTTTTAATATGTTTGCTAATATATGATAATTACCATATTTTATATCTAGAAAATTCACTCTTTATATCATTATTTCTTATTACAGTCATTTTCTGTTTCGCCTCTTCCCCAATTCAGACATGCTCACAGTTTAAAAAAATGAAACAGATCGAGACAAAATAGAAATGTTTTAAAACAAACTATTGACTTAATTTACTAAGATTGATTATATCTAGATAATTCTAATCTGTGAGATGATAAATCAAAATAGTTATACATTTCAATGAATATGCTTATGAAGTCCATTAAAAATAAATTGTGTACAGTGGATTTTAAATAAAACTATTTATGCTCCATCTCAAAAATTATCTTTTGTTTTATGGAATACTTCTATCATAAGGAAGTAGACCTTAATAGCGTTTTAAGTTTTTCCTACTCATAATGTGCCAAAAGAGATTACAAATATTTTCATCATATATATTTCAGCCTATATATATAATATATAATATATATTTCAGCATATATTTAGAAAATAACTGCACCTATAGATTTTCACCTTAAATTACTTAAAACATTTATATATATAAATGTCGATCACTTTTTTCTGAAAAGAAGTGTGTTAATTTTCTATTGCTGCTGTAATGAATTACTGCAAATTTAGTGAATTAAAACAATAAAAATTGTTTTTCTTTTATCAGTTCTGGAGGCCTAATATTCAAAAGGGGTATTACAGGGCAGAAAATAAGAAGTTGGCATTGTTCTAGATGCTTCAGGGGAGAATCTGTTTCTTGTCCAGTTTCTTAAAGCTGTTGGCTTATGGTCACATCACTCCAATATCTGCTTCTTTGGTCATATCACCTTCTCCTTTCTGTGACCTGTTACCTTCCTTTTATAAGGATCTTTCTGACTACATTGGACACACCCAAAAATCCAGGAAAATGACCTCATATCAAAACCCTTAACCTAATCACATAGGTATGTCCCCTTTTACCACATAAGGTAATGTATTCTGATTTTAGAACATGGACAATTTGGGGGGACAAATATTTAGCCTATCACAAGAAGCATCTATTTATCTTTTAAAATGAGAACATATGATACAAAACTGCCATCCAGAAATCAGTAAAGTTTTACTTACTCTTTGGAAAAGGTGTTTGTTTTGGGGGCAATTAGCCTATACGAATTGTACATTGTACCAGGTAGAAATGTGTAATATAATTTTTTTTACCCACAAGTATGACTGCTAGAGTACTGTTAATAACCCAAGTTTGATAGATTTATAATTGATCTACTTTTGTTCTGTGCTTTTACTAAATATGGATCATTGTGTTCCGTACATCGAAATATGCAGAAAAATAAATGTTTCATTAAAGTAAATGAAGGAAATTCACCCTCAGCTCATAGTATACATTGATTTTCAGCTTGAAGACTATCTTTACTACCAGAAGGAATGTAAAGTGTACTTTAAAAAGGGAGAGTATATATAGTATACAGAATCCATAAAATGTGAGGAAAATACCTTAATCTAGAATCCAGGGATTTTCTACCTTCATGGATTTCCTCTGCCTATGCTTATCATTCCACTTGGCTTTCAAAGAAAATTATCAGCAAGGTTCTTAAGAAGCAGGCAATATTTTCAACTAAGTTAATAAATGTTTATATGATAATACTCTCAGGTCATTCCGATGTTTTCCTGTCCCACTACTTAAATATTCCACTTTACATTATTCTGCTCTGCCTTAGCTTCTGCTCTGAACCCAGACAGTGAATACAATGAATCATGTTTCAGAGAACACAGTCCCCATTGTAACTCAATGACATGTATATTCTCAGTAGGAATCAATTGTTAATGTTTGCTCTGTCTCAATATTACTATTTGCTCCGTAAGTGTAGAAGTTAGTACACTAAAGGGGAGAGAGAGAGAGAATGAATACGGGAGAGAGAGATTTTAAGGAGTTGGCTTGCAAGACTGTGAGGGCTGGCAAGTCTAAATCTGCAGGGCTGACCGGCAGGCTGGAAACTCAGGCAGGGTTTGTATTTTAGTCTTCAGGCAGAATTCCCTCTTCTTTGGGAAACGTCAGTGCTTTCTCTTCGCAAACTGATGCGATGAGGCCCATACACATCATAGAGGGTGATATGCTTTACTTAAGGTCTACTTATTATTTAATGTTAATCACATCTAAAAACAAACAAACAAACTTCACAGTAGCTAACGTTTGGCCAAACACTGGGCACCAGAGTCTATCCAAGTTGACATATAAAAGTAACCATCACAGTCAGGAACTAAAATCTCTATGGAATGAATATGATAATCCTATGGATGTAGAAGACTGAAAAAAGAGAGTTAGCAGGTGGCAGGTCTGGACCAGAAGATTAGAATCTCAGTGCTGAACAACAAACCTTACATTCTTATTTCTAAGTGAAAGTAGCCAATCTGAAAAGGCTACCTACTGTATGATTCCAGACACATGACGTTCTGGGAAAGGCAAAATTGTGGAGACAGTAAAAAGATCAGTGGTTGCTGGGGGGTGGAGATGGGAAGAGATGAATAGGCAGAGCACAAAGGACTTTTAGCGCAGTGAAAACACTGCAAGATATTGTAATGATTATGATGGCTATGTCATTATACTTTTACGCACACCCATAGAGTATACACACTGAGAGTGAACCCTAAGGTAAACTATGGGCTTTGGGTGATTATGATGTGTCAATGTAGGTTCATCCTTGGTAAAAATGTACTTTTTGGTGAGTGATATTAATAATGGGAGAGTCTGTGCATGGGAGGGGGCAGGGGCTATATGAGAAATCTTTGCACTTGCGTCTCAGTTGTGTTGTAAATCTAAAACTGCTCAAAAAATAGTCTTAAAAACAAACAAACCAAAAGCTATGTTTTTGGGGAAAGGAGCAAATAAGTATGGTTTAGATCTAGAAGCAGGAACAAGAAGTAAGTAGGTCAGCTAGTAGACTAGTACTGCATAGTTTACACCGTGCTTTTACATGTTTTATTCCTTTTAATTTCATTATTGGAACACTCTTAAAATTAAGGTAGTTTACTTGTCACTCATTCACATAACACATATACTGAGTGGCTGACGTGTGCCCGATCACGTGGGAGATACAGTGGAGGACAGAGTCTCTGCGTTCTTGAAGATTTTTGAGGAACAAACTGAGATACTGAGAGGGAAGATGGCAATTAAAAGGCTTTTCTGTAATTAAAAAGAATCTACCTCCTCTCATAAGGTGATTTAAGGGGTTATCATTCCACATTGTCCTGTGTATTTTTGAGTCTATTTATCTCTGGATGAAGGACTGAGATGTACAGATTGTCACATTACAGACAGGCATTCTCAATTTACCAGTCACTTTCTGAGTTTATTCTCAAGGCCATGCTATGAGATGATTTGAAAACTGACAGAGAAAATTGCCTTAGGGACTCGAATAAAAGCTAAAGAATTAGAATTTGTTGTGATTATGGTGTGTTGAGAATGGTTTAATAGCTAATACAAAATGATACAGTCATGGTTCAAGGAATTTTAACATTTAGTTTTATGTCTGTAAATTTAGGATTATGGCACCAGGGTTTATACACAATTTTATAGAAATGTCAACATGTTATTTTAAAATATACATACCCTGTGGTTTGGAGGCAAAAAAGGTAACCCAAGAGATCCCTGAGTCCACTTTATCATTTTAAGGGTTTAAGAGAAGTATAATTGAAATGTTTCTGGTTTGTATTAAAGGGCAGAAAAAGAATTTCTCTGGGATTACAGTGAAACTGTACAGTGAAACTTTCTCAGAATCTAGATATTATTCTTTATTCTCAATTTTTGCTTTGTTTAGGAAAGTGTTAGAGATAAACTAAGACAGTAAAAAATTAATGCCAGCATAACTAGCTGCATATTTAAAATTCAATATATTTAGTTGTATCTTTTAAACACGGTGATAAAACTTATTTTGGAAAGATTACTTAATTTTTTTTTGTTATTGTTTTTCTGCCACTTAAAGGACTAATGTTAGGGCTAAACATAATTCATTCTGTTATTCAGACTATGCAATTTCTATTATTTTGTCTTCTAGTTTACCAATTCTTTCCTCTGTACTCTCCATTCGAATGGACACTGTTGAACCCATTCACTGAGCTTTCATTCAATTGGTAGTTTGGGATCTTTTGTTTGTTTATTTTTAGTTGTAAAATTTGGTTCTTCTCTATATGTTATGTTTCTTTGCTGAGATTTCCTATTTCTTTGCTCAGGCTTTCTATTTCTCATTTGTGTCAAGCATGTTATTAATTGCTGTTAAAACATTGTTATCATGGCTGCTTTATTTATTTATCTTTTCAGATAATTCTAACATTGCTCATCTCAGTGTTGCCATCTACTGACTGTCTTTTTTCATCCAATCTCCCTGATTCTTTTTTGTAAATTAATTAATTAATTTTCTTTATCTTTTTGGTTGCGGCGGGTGTTAGTTGTGACATGTGGGATCTTCATTGAAGCCTGCAGGATCTCACAGTGCAGGCTTCTCTCTAGTTGTGGTTTTCAGGTTTGCTCTCTCTAGTTGTGGCACGCGGGCTCCAGAGCTTGGGGGCTCTGTAGTTTTTTGTGTCACTCGGGCTCTCTCATTGAGGCCCTGGGCTCAGTAGTTGTAGCACGCGGACTTAGTTGCCCCGTGGCATGTGGGATCTTATTTCCCCGACCAGGGATCGAACCCTCATCCTCTGCATTGGAAGATGGATTCTTTACCACTGGACCACCAGGGAAGTCCCATCCCTGATTCTTGATATGAGATGATTTTCATTTAAAACTTGGACAATTTCATATTATAAGAGTCTGTGTCTTATTTAAACCTTTGTTTTAAATGGCTTTCTCTGACACCATGCCAGGAAGAGAAGGAGACCTTCTCAGAAGTCTTCAAGGAGACAGAGACCATTTGTTCTCCACTGTATTTCCCATGTGAGAACATATTTGCACATGGGAGCCACTCAGTAAATGTGTTATGTGAATGAGTGAAGGGTGAGCTACCCAACTAAGAGGAGTGTTCATACTTGACTGAAATGTTAAGTAGAGGTATAAGAGCAGGTTCTCCAATTAACACCTTCTGACACCCTGCAGTGGGGGGCGGGGTGACCCTCCTCGTAACTGCTAGAATGGGTCCTCATTACAAGTGGGCAATGATAAAAGCCCTGACTCTTCGCTAGGCCTCCTCTGACACCACCCCAATGGAGAAGGGGAGGTGACATCTTGTAACTGCCAGTTGGAAGTGGAAACCCAAGCTTCCCATAGAGTCTCCACTGACATGAGGAGATGGTGGCTTCATTATCAGCTGGCAGGGATGAAAGTTCCAGCTCCCTCTTTGGCCTCTCTGACACTCCCTGACATTTGTGTTGGGAGACCTCCTGGCAGCTTTGCAAAAGTGGAAATCTAACTCCACTCAGCCTTTGCTGGCACTGTGTAGCCACAGTTTTTCCTGTGGTGTCTTCCTGGAGTACACAGATAATTGTCTAAAAGTTTTGTTAAGCTAAATCTTTCCTGTTCCTTTGGCTAGAGAGAGCAGGTTTCTGTTTAGACTTACTTTGGTCAGTGCCTATCAAAGATTCTAGGTTGCTAGATCTTCAGCTCTAGGGATCCCAAGATCCCAAGCCAGTCTGCCTTCTCCTCTTATGTTTATTTTTTATATAATGTTCAGGGATTTTAGTTTATTCGTGGTAGGAATAAGGACAAATCCATCTTTCTCTCTTGGTTTATTTTTTATATTTTTGATATAATGTTATTAGTGTGATAAATACATTTTAATCTGTTTCTGCTTTGGTCTATGTTGTCAGTCCTAATGATTCTGCCCTTGCTTGTATGCAGAATGACAGCAGATTTTTAGTTTTGTGAAATTATTAAATCCTGACAAAAAAAATAAATGCTTGCTTGACCCACCGCAAAGCAGTCATTTGGGGATAATATATTTTGTCATTGAACAATGAAGCAGTGGCTTGTGATCATTATGACTATATTTTCAGGCAACTCTATGAGAAATAAGCTGAAAACATTAAACTTTTGATGATCTGTTATTGGGAAAAACAAAGTTAATTGTTCATATCATAAAGTCTTTGCTTTTAACAGAGTTGTAAAAACCTATAATAAAAGTAAAGAAAAAAATTTTAAAAGCTTAATTCTATGATATAAAGAAAAAATGATTTTCATATTTCAAATAAAATAACAATTCGTTTCTTCATCAAAGCCCTCAATGAAAGACCCTGAAATGTTTTCAGGGAGAATCTCATTAGCAGTATATTAGTTTGGGGAAAACATATTCAAAGCCAGTCAGCCTAGATAACAGATTCTCAAGCCTAATGTAAACTGTGATGTCAATTGCAAAAACAAAAACAAAGCTGTGGTCTTCACTCCCACATGGAAGAGTGTAGCTCTATAGAGTCACTTGAAATGTTTGCCTGAACTGATAGTCCCACGATGTGTTAAGCCAAGCTGCATCTGGGTTAGACTCTCACTTACGTAACTTTCCTATTAGAAATAACTTTTCGATAAAGATTTTCTGAAGGTTAGATTACAGAATAGTCTTGATATATGTTCAGGATAAAATATGGTCTCTTAGTAACCTGAAAGTGTCAAGGCAAAAATAGTCAAAAAAAAGAGGTTACAGCTGTTTTCAAAACGTAGGAATGCATACTCGAACTTTTAATCAGAAACCCCCAAATCGAAGCCCCCAGTGCTTTCTTCAGTGAGGGTTCAAGTTAGCCCTCACTTTTGCCCCACAAGGCCTTTACCCCCTCCAGGAAGCAGCTGAAGAGAAAGGAGGGTTACTAGAGTGCACGTTGGGGGACCTAGGAATCTGTAAGGAGGGGTTTGGCATGTTCTCAGAGAACCCTGATAAGTATAGGGATGAATTCATCAGGCTGGGGTTAACATTTTCCCTGACCTGGCAGGACATCATAGTTATTCTGGCCCACTGTTGCACCCTGGATGAAACAGAGCTTATACTGAGAAAGGCCAGGGGACACACAGATTGCCTATTGGCCACAAATCCACACCACCAAATTTATCAAGCTGGTGGTGGTGCAATCCCACACTGGGACTCTGACGATCACGTAGGCCAGGCTATGTTGACACATCACTTGTATATCAGAAGGAATGAAAAGGTGTATGGTGAAACCTGTAAATTATGCTAAGGTCCAAGAAGTTACACAGGAGAAGGATGAAAACCCTACAGTCTTCCTGAGCCTGGTGACAGTGGCATTCAGGAAGGACTCAAGTACAGACCCTGAGTCTTCAGAGGGGAGGTCGCCATGGCCATGCATTTTATCACCCAGTCCACTCCTGATATCAGGAGAAAATTACAAAAGCTTGAGGCTGGGCCCCAAACCCCATTGTCAACCTTGGTAGAGGAGGCCTTCAAGGTCTACAATAACCAAGCCTTAACAGATGAGGCCAATAAGGATAGAATAGGATAGGATATTCTTTGTTCTAATATAGAAAAAAAATGCAGCTTTTGACTGCTCTGATTAAGTGGCCACCTTCAGGCGACCCTAGAGAGCTGAGAAGACCAAACACACAGCCTAGAAGCCGCCTGGACCAAAACCAGTGTGCCTTTTGCAGAAGGAGGGGCACTGGAAGGGAGGGGATGTCCAGAGCGCCCTCCTGTGGAATAACCAAAGGACAACCTCACTGACCCCAGTTCCTCTTGAATCTCTAGGATAAGAGATTTGGACACACAGACTGAGGGAGCCCTGGTGTCTGCCTGGCTTCAGACCCTACTCAACCCATCCTCATCACTCTGGCAGAGCCTCGGGTCATCCTCGACATAGCAGGTAGGAGAACTGAATTTCTTGTGGACACTGGAACCACCTGACTTGGCTGGCTGGGCCCCTCACCAACCATGACTACTGTGAAGGGAGTTGACAGACAGCCAAAGGTAAGTTGATTTAAACCTCTTACCTGCAGGGTTGGCTCCATTGTTATTATTATTATTGATATTATTATTTTTATTGAAGTATAGTTGATTCACAATGTTGTTTTAGTTTCTGGTGTACAGCAAAGTGATTCATATATATATATATATATATATATATATATTCCTCATATTCTTTTCCTTTATGGTTTACTATAGAATATTGAATATAGTTCCCTGTGCTATACAGTAGGACCTTGTTGTTTATTTTTTATATAGTAGTGTATATCTGCTAATCCCAAACTCCTAATTTATCCCTCTCCCACCCCGTTTCCCCTTTGGTAACCATAAATTTGTTTTATATGTCTGGGAGTCTGTTTCTGTTTTGTAAACTAGTTCATTTGTATCATATAAGTAATATCATATAGTATTTGTCTTGTCTGACTTACTTTGCCTAGTATGATAATCTTTGGGTCCATCTCTGTTGCTGCAAAGGGCATTATTTCATTCTTTTTATGACTGAGTAGTATTCCATTGTATATATATATATCACATCTTCTTTATCCATTCATCTGTTGATGGATATTTAGGTAGTTTCTGTGTCTTGGCTATTGTAAATAGCGCTTCTGTGAACATTGAGGTGCATGTATCTTAGCGAATTAGAGTTTTTCCCATGCCCAGGAGTAAGACTGCTGGATCATATGATAACACTATTTTTAGTTTTTTCAAGGAACTTCCACACTGTTTTCCATAATGGCTGCACCAATTTACATTCCCTCCAACAGTGTAGGAGGGTTCCCTTTTCTCCACAGGAATCAGGTCCATTATTATTACTCACTCCTTGTCATATATGCCAGAATACCCTGTCCCTCTCCTCAGAAGAGATTTGCTAAATACATTAGGACCTAGTATATTCTTAGGACAGGGTAAAGTCCAAGAAGGTAGAGGATTCAAACAGAGAAGGTATCTATTAGTAACCCCAGATGACCCGACCGCTGGTCATCAAAATATTCCCCAGGGCATCACCCAAGAAAATAGAGAACAGGTGGATCCTGTAATTTGGGATACCTCAGTGTCAGGAAGGACAAAATGTGTACCCCCAATAGAAATAAGATTAAGGCCTGGGGAAAAATACTCCGGGAAGAGACAATATCTTTTAATACCTGAAGCCCCGAGGGGGATCCAAATTTGGGATCCACTGCTTACGAAATTTCCAAAACACAGACTCATTAGGCCCTGCCAATCCCCTTGTAATACCCCAATTCTCCCCATTCAAAACCTAACAGGAAATATCAGTTTATGCAAGACTTAGGAGCAGTAAATGAAGCAGGAATCCCTTTTCACCCGGTGTCAAACCCATACACCCTCCTTGCCCAAGTGCCATGGAGGGACCCTGACACCCTGGAGGCTACACAATATATTTGGACAGTGTTTCCATAGGGTTTTGGGGACAGCCCCCCTCTTTTTGGAAATGCCTTAGCAAGGGAGCTGAGTCTTGAAAAGGGAACTCTGCTACAATATGTTGATGATTTATTGAAAAGTACTGAGACAAAGCAAGATTCAAATCAAACTACTGTTAAGATCCTAAACTTTCTGGAAGAAAGGGGATATAAAATCTCCCCAACCAGGACTCAGATCTCACAGCAATGGGTTCATATTTAGGATCTGTTTTGACCCCAGGGGCAGGAGCCCCTGCCATAGATAGAAAGACAGCAATTAGTACATTACCACCTCCAACCACCAAGAGGCAGCTCAGGCTTTTCAGGATCTGGGTTCATATTAAGCAGCCAGCTGGCCTCCCCTCAGGGATTGAGGAAGGGAAGCTGTTACTTGTTTTCACTCTCTTGTGATGCAGCGTGAGTCCCAATATAGTCTTGTCTGAATTTCTTATCTGGTCTCTTATTAGTATTTATTGATTAAATTGTCCAAGAACCTGGTGGATAACACAATCACTTGTGCATATATATTAAAACGTATACTCTTCCATTACTTTCATAGTTACTTTATTTTCTTCTCCTTACAACATAACTTACTGACTTTATATTAAATTTTTGTACTTACAGAAAACTACTTTTTATAATTGATGTTGATTTGAAAGTCACACTGTGTGTTTACGGTCATAAGACAATCCATAGCAGAGAAGAACAATTTAGAAATATCATGAATGGTTTCTGCTTTCCCAAAGTTAATTGTTTAAGCAGAAGGTTTTGTCTCTATTACAGACAGTTCAGTAATTGAAAGCCATTTGTATTTCCCACTAGAGAGGTCAGGTTTATGTTCACAGTAACACCTCAGATTAAGAAATAGACCCCAACTAAAGAGAGAATTAACCTGGAAAATAGAAGTTTATTCAAGAGCACACTTTGTGAGTTATTTTTTCTGTTAGGTGAGCCTTAGCCCTTTACAAAAATGGCTACAATGTCTGCCTGAACACACATTCTCCCAAGCCAACACTCTGCTGCTCTGCATTTTACACACAGGCACACAAACACACGACCCACTGATTTCCCCAAGGCCTCTCTTATATAAAAGCAATTTTCTTCCTTTTCCCTCATGAAGTTTGTAGTTTCAAACTGCTGTGAAACCATGCATTTAGTATAGCTCTTCATTTCCTTTTCAATTACTTAAAAGAAATCTCCATCTTTTAAGTGCATTTAGGAATGTATCATCATCGTTCTAATAGGAAAGACATCTTGTATAGACTCTCTCTCTTATACTTATGGTTGTAATTGATAAGCCAATATATTTACATTGAAATTGATTCCCAAATACTGGCAGTTCTATATGATTCTACTTATATTTACTCTGAATATCATTTGTTTATGCTCAGATTCCATCAGCAACCTTAATGTAGTATTTACAGATAACTTATGGGGTGATAATATTTTGTCAATAAGTTATCTTTTTAATCACATTAAGTGCACTAACATTTAATAGAATTTTAATATTTACTAGACAATTTACATTTGTTGTATAAAAAATACTCTAAGTATTTTTTATGCTTTGTGAAGAGAGATATTTCAATCAAGTAGATTGAGAACTTATATATTACAATATTTTTTGAAAATAATTACATGAGCTTTACATTCTGGTCCTGGATGATGATTTCAAAGTGAGTATCACTAGTTTAAAAACAAAATATAATTTTGTTCATACAATTGAAAGTTGGGCATTGACTGCAAATAACATCTTACATGTAAAGAGTAATACGAACATACTAGTGTTTATTGGGGTTTTTTTTAAAATCAAGTAGCTTGAAATCTGTCACCTAAAGTATGCATTTTTTTCTCATGAAAAAAATCAGGAACTCTTTACTAAGACAATAAGCATAACTAGTATACTGCGCATTAACTATTCACTGTTGAGTACTTTATATATATTATATGAATTAACTATTATGAAAAAATGTCATGTTTTATTTATCATTATATAGGTGAGTAAAATTAGACATGGGATGTTAAATAATTCGACTAAAGTCAGACCAAGATTAGACCCAGGTGCCACTATCTGCTCTTAACCACCAGGTCTATAGAAAAATCAACTCAATCTTTCTCACAACACATGTTTGAATGTTCTACTATATACCAAGATTTAAAACAAAATATCCAAATATATGCAGGCAAAAAAACCTGGAAAAATATGTACTAAAGTATGTTAAAATGTTAATAGGATTACATTTGATCAATCAATCAAAATGATTGATTTTCTCAACTTTGATGTTTATAAAAATGTGGCTTAGGATCTCCTCTATACACATCATCTGAGGTGGTCCCTTTTTTTAATGCAGATTCCTGACACACATATCAATTGATCCAAAAATCTGAAGTAAAAGGTCAGAAATTTACAGCTTAATACATTTCCTAGGTAATCTTCATGAAGACAAATGCTTGAGAAAACTGCTGTCTCTTTTTAAATGTTGCATTCTTTAATACTCTATAACAGCTATATCTATTTTAATGAGTAAAAAGTACAAAAACAATTTTAAAATTTTACGTCTCAACATGTTTTCTTCCCTTCTCTAACATTCATTTCTCCATTACATCCTTCTAAATTAAATGAGTGAATACATAAGTCTTTTTCTAATCTTTCTTTCAACTTCACTTTTATTTACTCTAAAATAAAGTCGAAATCTAATTATTTCAGTCTTTGTCATGACTCCCCTTGCTCTGAACCCCTGATTTCTTACCTCCAGGTCTTTGAGATGAATATGGATTGGTGAGCAGTAAAAAAAATGCCGCATGAACTCATATTCAAGGGTGTCAAAATATAGCTCTAGAGTGATTCTAAGCTTTAAATTCAGTTATTAATGGAAGTTAAAGGGATAACTTTGGAAGTTATCAGACTGTGGTATTCAGAGTCATGCTCAAACTCAGCTTAATCATCATATGAGTTATCTGAGCTGTTAGGACAATCCTTTAGGAGAAATACTCAATGTTATTAAAACTTATGTGTAATTTCTAGCTCATAATCAAGTGAGTGAGGGCAGAAATAAATAACTCTTCCTTTTGTCCATGATTTGTTTCTTTCCAGTATTCTATGATGTTTCCTCCTTCAAATCTATCTAATGCACTTGGTACAAAACTATCTTCCTTGAGTATAAATCTGATTATTCATTCTATATAGCAAACATAGCAAAGGAACCTAATTTAGTCTAAAGGGTCCAGGAAGGACCTTTGGAGGAAGTATAAAAGATGAAACATGAACAATGAGGAAGAATTTTCCAGGTAGAGAAAAAGCATTTTAAAGAAACTGGAGCAAGATATTATATAGCATATTCTGAGATAGGTTCAGATGGCAGGGAGCTCGGCTTGCCATGGATGGAGAAAAAGAATGGAATAGTTCAGAAGATGGAATTTTGATGCTAGTGAGAGATAAAGACACAGAGTTAAAGGCAATGCATGGACCTATAGGTAATTTTTAACCAGTTTTTCGTGTGGAGTCAGTAAAAAGTTTTAAAGTGGGGAGCTGGAATGTATAAATTGTTATTTAGAAAGAAAGACCACTCTGGTTCAGTGGTATCTTAGTCCATTCAGGCTGTTATAACAGAACTCCCTAGACTAGATGGTTTACCAACAACAGAAATTTATTTCTCACAGTTCTGAATGCTGGGAAGTCCATGATCAAGATGCTGGCAGATTCAGTGTTTGGTTCAAAGATGGGCGTCTTCTAGCTACAAGCTATAACTTCACATAGTGGAAGGGCCAAAGGAATTCTGTTATAAGGGCACCATCCCTTCTCATAAGGGCTCCACCGACCTGATCTAATCAGCTCCCAAAGGCCTTACCTTCAAGTACCATTACATGGGGGATTAGGTTTTAACGTATGAATTTGGGGAGGGACACCAACATTCAGTCTACAGCAAATAGGGGAATTTTTGGACCTAGAATCCTGGGTGACATTCTCCTCTTTTCCAGGACATATGTTATCTCTTCACTTCTTTGAATAAGGCACTGAGTAAAAATCTCAAAATTCCCTGAGATACATATCACTCGTTATTTTTTTCGAATAATATTTTTATTGTGATATAACTTAGATGCTGTGTAATACATAGATTCTGACAGCTTTCTTGAGGTGTAATTGACATACAATAAACTATACAGGATTAAAGGGCGTGATTTGACAAGTTTTGACATATGTGAACACTTGTGAAACATCAACACAAAACAAAATATGAACATATCCATTATCTCCAGAACAATGTAGTATAAAAGTGGGGGGAACAGACGTCCTGGTTCTGTTCCTGATCTTAGGGAGAAAACATTCCCTCTTTCACAATTAAGTATGGTATAAGCTGTAAGTAAGTATGGTATAAGCTGTAAGTAAAAAAAATTAGCAAGTTGAACAACAGTCTAGGATTAACTTTCCCCCACTACTGAACAACACCTTTTCTGTAAACAAATTACACACAGAAATATTTATCTAAAGTTATACATGTTTTGTGGGCCACACATGGTATCTGTCTCATATTCTTCTTTATTTGTGTATGTTTGTTTAAAATCTAAAATCAATTTACCTGAAAGTTTATATCAAAATAGGCCCCAGGTCAGATATGTCTCACAGGTTATAGTTACTGAATACAGCTCTAACCAAGCATCTGAATTATGATTTTTCTGTCTCAACTGTTGGAAACAGCTGCCCTGTGTGAACTTTATCTATTATTTCTTCTAATTCTCTTGGGTGATTCCTTCTCTACCCTTTGGTTAGTTTCCTCATACACATTTGTTGATTAGTACTCAGCTGAATAATCAAAGAGTACGCTTTATACATCTCTAGATTTCTTTCTGTGCATGCTTATCTAATTTCTAGGACCCTGTCCTGTGAATTCTACCTGCCTTGGCATCTCCAAGCACTCAGCTCCGTCTCCTCAACTCTGGGAGACTGCTGGGCTCTACGCAGTTGCCAGTCCCTGGACCACAACCTTTAAACCTTCTCTAGGCAATAAGCTAGGGGAATAATACAAGTCACTTTATCTGTCTCACACCACTCAGGTTTCACTGTCATGTTACCTGCTTTTGAAGATCCTGAGTGTCATTAGTTCATATATTTTGTCTATTTCTTTAAGGTGGGAGGAAAAATCTGGTCCCTATTACTTCAATTTTTCTGGAAACAGAAGTGTAATATGTAGGTCTAGATATAGAATTTAATGAATTTAGACAAATATATATATCCACATAAGTCAACCTAAATCAAAATACAGAACATTTATATTATGGCATAAAATTTCTTCATGACTCCTTCCAGTTAATCACTCCATGAGAAGGAAGTGTTTTACATAAATTATTTAGAATTATTCTGTGTGGGATTTTGTCTGTTTTCCATAATTATTTATTTACTTATTTAATCATACATTTATTCAGTGTTGACTCTTGGATATTTATTTTATACTTTGCATTATAATCCAATAGTATTTTATTTACTTTGTTGTTCAATTGGTTCCAGCTTTGCCATTAGGAGCTCTTCTAGCTTGCTTTTGTGTCCTTTTGACATACTTCCATCATTGCCTTTCTGTTTTTTCTTTTGTTACTGTTGTTCTGTTTTATATTTGTCGTCATTTCCACAAGCCTTTAGTTTCTGGCACTACAACATGCTCCAGTTTTATCTTGTATATTCTCTGATCCAGTCCTAGAATCAGCCATTTCTCCAACATTCCCTGGTTCATTTTATTGGATAATGACATTAAAACCAAGATTTAATCTCTAATCTCTAGATCTAATCTCTAATAATAATCGTTCATTATTATTGGAGTGCCATATTTTCTAAATCTCTCAGTTGTCAGATCTTGGCCAACTAACCTGTGTGTATACTAACCTGTGTAAATAATATACATATCCATAAATGTGTCTTGATTGATCCTTCTTTACACATATTAAGCTGATGACACTGATGTCTCCAATTCTAATCCATCGCCACATAGATCATTCTAGCCCTTTGCTTCTCTGTAACCTCCACTCCAACAATGATCAATCTGATTCACACCATCCAACACCCACTTACTTCTTATTTACTTACTTACATCTACAGTGGTTTCAGAATTGTTAACTACTACCCCAATGGTACTGCCAACGAAAGGTAAAATTCACAACTTCACCAACCAGAATACGATGTTTTTGTATAATTCCTTTTTCCTTAATCTTACAGAATCCAATCATTTCCAAAGTTACATTAATGAGCACCTTTTTACCAAGCCCCAGTGAAATTATTTCATATATATATAGCAGAATTAGATTCTTTTGTCACAGTCTGTATCCCATCTTGGGATCCCTGACCTACTAAATAACTTGTTTTAAAATCTGTATACATTAGGATCCACTCTTTGTACTGTAAAGTTCTATGAGTTTTGACAAATACATGGTCATGATGCATATACCTTATATCATACAGATTAGTTTCACCACCCTAAAGAATCCTCTGTGTATATTCAGTTCTTCCCATCGCCAAGTCCCCAGCAACCACTGATCTGTTTATTATCTCTAAATTTTTGTCTTTTCCAAAATTCCATACAAATATATGTATTATACGATACTATACAAGATGTAGCTTTTAAGACTGGCTTCTTTCACGTAGCAATATGCATTTAAGATACTTTCATGTTTTCACGTGACTGGATATCTCATTCCTTTTTATTATTGAATAGTATTCCATTGTATGAATGTATCATAGATCGTCTATACATTCACCTATTGAAGGACACCTTGGCTGCTTCTAGTTTTGGGTGATTATAAACAAAGCTGTTATAAATATTTTCATTCAGATTTTTGTGTAGACATAAGTTTTGAAATCAGTAGGGTAAATACCTAGGAGTGCGATTGCTGGATCATATGGTAAAACTATGTTTATCTTTGCAAGAAACTATTGAACTCTCTTCCACAGTAACTCTACCATTTTGTAACCCACCAGCAATAAATGAGATTATCCATTGCTCTCCATCTTCATCTACTATAAATTACTTTTGATTGCTATTGAATTTTAAATAAATAAGAAGCATACGGTATATACTGTTTTGTGTCTTGTTTCTCTTTTTATGCTTTTGATTTTCAACCATGTTTTTGCACGTCAATACTTTTTTTTCATTGCTTTGAAACATTGCATTATATAAATATACAACACCTTATTTATCCATCCTCTTATTGATAGATATTTGAGTTCTTTCTAGTTTTGGACTATACTGAATAAAGCTGCTACAAACATTCTTACCCAAGTGTTTATTTGAACATATGTTTTATACTTTCATTTCTCTTATACTAATGTGTAAAATTACTGGATCATAGGGTAGTGTATGTTTAAGTGTTTAAGAAATTTCCAAATACTTTACTAAATTAGTAATTCTCTCTTACAGTTCTACCAACAAAGTTTGAATGTCAGTTGCTCCAACAGTCCACTATAAATTGGTTTTGTCAGGATTTTATTTTTTTTAATTGTAGCCATTCTTGTGAGTGTGATGTAATAAATTTTTAATTTCTGGAGGAAATTGGACAGTTTTCATCTGTTTATTTGTCATTTTTATATTTTTATTTATGAAGTATGTATTTAATACATTTACTTATTTTTTCTTCAGCTACTTTTTGTTATTGATTTTTGAAGTCTTTTATATATTCTGGATATAGGAACTTGAATGAGATATAATTATTTTGCATATTTTACTCATTATCTGAGGTTGGCCTCCTCATTTTTCAGTAGTGTCTTTTAATAAGCAGAAAATGTTAATTTTGATAAAGCAGAATTAATTCATATTTTCTTTTACATTTAATTAGTATTATGTTTGTTTTCTCAAATATAATCTTGTGTAATATCTTAGAACCTTTATAGTTTTAGATTTAATGCTTAGGTTGTGATAAATCTAAAATTAATTGCTATGTATGGAGTGAGTTAAGGGTTGACCAATTTATAATATGTCTTTTCAACATAATTTTTTTAAAATAAATTATTTCCACCCATCAAATTAATTCAGCAAATTGGTCAAAAATCAATTTTAGATCTACTTCAGGGCTCTCGATTCTAATTGATCCATTTGTTTATCCTTATAACAATACCACATTCTCTAGATTGCTGTAGTTTTTATATTACATCTTAAATGTTCTCCAATTTTGACATAAAATAGTTCATAACATTCCTGTATTATCTTCCTTCTATAAAAATTGTAGTGATAGATTTCAATCATGATATCAGTAATCCATATTTTCTTTCTGCTTTCTTGCTTGATTTTGACTAATTTTTTTTTTTTTTTTTTTTTTTAGTTTTTTCAAAGAACAAACTCTTGGCTTTTAAATATTTTCCTAAACATTGTTCTTTTTTCATGTCATTGATTCCAATGTTACCTCTAGTTTTTAAATTTGTTTTGGATGTTATTTGCTCTTTTTCTCTTGCCTCTTAATGTAAACAGATCATAAGTTTTAATGTTTTTCTTTTCTAATATAGGCAATTAAAGTTTTAACCTTCCATATAAAGACATTTGTAGCTTTGTCCCACAAACTTTGACATTTTGTTTTCATTTCCTTTCACTATAAAATACATCCTATTTCTTTTGTGCTTCCTTCTTTAATTTATGGATTATTTATGTGTGTTGCTTAATTTCTAATTATTTTCATATTTTCTAGATATTTTGTCATTTACTTTTAATTGATCCTCTTGATTTCTAATTTAATACACTTGTGAATAGAGATTACAAACCTTTTCATTTTATCAAAAGCTTTTTTTTAAGACCCAGCATATGATCTATTTTAGTGAGTGTTCCATATGCACATTTAAAAGAATGTGAATTTTGCAAACTCTTGCATGTAGTGTTCAATAATAGGTCAAATGGATCAATAGCGTTCAAATTTTCTTTCTTTACTGACTTGTCTATTTGTTCTATCAGTTACCAGAAGGGGGCATTAAAATAAAGATTTTAACAATGATTTTTTTTTAAGTTAGTTTATTTTCAACTGTGATTATGGACTGAATTTATCCGTTTTTCCCCTTAGTTCTAAGAATTTTTTGCTCTGCTATTTAGTGTATACACACTTAATATTATTATATCTTCTTAGTATATTCATCCTTTTATCACTATGAAATATTCATCTTTTTCTATAGTAGTACTCCTGTTTTCAATTCTATTCTCTGATAACATAGCCTTATCAATTTGTTATATTATATATATGTATATACAGTACATATATATTATATATAGTATATGTACACTATGTACTTCATTTTTATCTTTTACTTTCCATTGGCCTTTATATTTATATTGGGTCACTTATTTAAAAAAACCCTTGGGATTTGCTTTTATATATTAAGATAAACTTTGTTCTTAAATGAAAGAGTTGGCCACGTTGGTATTACCAGACACATCCCTTGAAAAATCCCTGACCTCTAGTAGCCATGTGCAGTTCCAAGTCACAATTGTATCGCAAGAGCCTAAAAAATTACTTAGAAATAGATCTCCATTGGAATGAAATCTGAAGTTTATCTTCTAGAATCAGAACAGGGAGGGTGTTTTTGACCATCACCTAATTTCTTGGTGTCGATATTGAAAAACAACTTTTTCTACATAGTAATACATTCTTACTAATGTCCCGTCATAACTGATCCCTTGGCACCTTTGCGTACATTCACTATGGCTTACAAAATCATCTCTATCTAGTAAAAAAAAAATCTATTCTCTTGTATGAATTTTCGGTATTAAATAAAGCAAAAAGTCATAAAGCATTTTCAATTACATATGAATTACAAATATGCTAATAGTTAATTCTTAATAAATATATAAGTGATTTAAAGAAATTATAAGGCAAAATATTTTGTGGCATGTGAACAAGGTAACAGTTGCTTTTACACATTTGACATTGCTGATACATGGCAACTGTAATATTTAATATTAGAATTTTATCAATAGGTCATTCTGTTTTATTTTCTGATAAAGTTCTCATTGATTAGGCAATTGATCTCATTAATGCCTTAGTCATAGTACACTGTGAATATTAAAAACATTTTTGAATGTTTTTTTCTATAAGCAATATAAGACTAAGTAATGCTCTTTAGTTATAGTGTCCTTTCTGCCTTTAAAAGGAAAAATTAATCATAATCCATATTCAAAAAAAAAGATTATTTTGGATTTTGTCATGACAAACTATATAGTTTGGCTTACCTGCTATCTTGCTGTGTCATACCTGAAAATTAAAATATTTGATGGCTTCATTATACTTTACAAAATATTTTGTAATGGGCAATACACTAGTTATAGGAAATTAAAAATTCTCAGTCCCATGAAATCTAATTCTCAAATATTCATCAGTGTAATTATTCTTTTTTTAAATTTTTTTCTAATCGCCTGAGCAGAGTCTTCTACTTGGAGATTCACTTTTACCTGCACATACAGATTTTCATTCTATATTTTTCCTGTTCATTTTATTTACAGTTATGATGTCATTCTACATTGTAATGCTTTATGACTATGCTTATCACCATATTTATATTTCATTAAACTAATTTTGGGTCATTTACCCATTTCTGTGGAAGGAAATTAAAATGCAACACAACAATCACCAATATTATGCATTTAAAACAGTCTGAAATTACACTGAATCACATAAGTCAAAATAGACTGCAAACTCTTTCCTGAATACAGCTCTATAGCAAATATCCAAACTTTAAAACTTTTGTTGTTTAAATACTTGAAAAAGTTTATGAGAAAATAATAATTAAATTTTTATCATATTGTGATATTAATGTAAAACTTTTTATTGCATGCATTTCCTATGAAGCAGCCAAACTACTGAAGCACGATTGAGAAACACCAAGAATTGAATTATAATAAGTGTTTATGGAGAATTCATTTTAGAGTAATGGCTCTCAATTTTTTTATTGGTTAACACCTTAGAGTATTGCCATGTATAATGTTCCCCCATGAATACTTTTTTCTCAGCTCTATAGGAGAGTTTATGTACAAATTTTTCTGATCTAATTGTAATTTTCTTCCTCTAACTCCAGTTATATCATGGATTTAGATAGTCATCATGTTTTAAAGTGTTATTTTGAAAATAAGGTTAAAACTTTTTTATTGGTCTGATTTTTTTTCATAGTATTCTTTTGAGATAATACGCTTTGATTTTTTTCTCTTAAAGGAGAAAGCTGAGAAATAAAGGTAAAACTATCCCCTTACCCCCCCTCAAAAGATCTGAGAGCATTGTGCTAGGTAAGTAAAACAAATTCTTTTAATCTACCTAACTTTATAAATTGCAGATGAGAAAACTGCGGTTAAATAACTTGTACAGGGCTTCCCTGGTGGCGCAGTGGTTGAGAGTCCACCTGCCGATGCAGGGGACTCGGGTTCGTGCCCCGGTCCGGGAAGATCCCACGTGCCGCGGAGCGGCTAGGCCCGTGAGCCATGGCCAGTGCGCCTGCGTGTCCGGAGCCTGTGCTCCGCAACCGGAGAGGCCGCAACAGTGAGAGGCCCGCGTACCGCAAAAAAATAAAATAAATAACTTGTACAAATTTATACAACGAAGTTGGATCCAAACTCATAATTATTCTAATCTGATGCCCATTATGTTGCCTTTCAAAGGATAACAAAGAAATGATTTTATGTACTGACTAAAATTCACTGAGTGTCAAAGCGAAGTTCTTAGACCCCCGTATTGTACTAATTTGGAGTACTTAAAAAATATAAGGCATGCCGACTGATTTAAATAATATTTCTTGTTGAGGCCAACTATTAAAATTATTCTCAACCACAGCCATATGCAACTGCTAATATACTGAAGCTCAAGATAAAGGCAATATTTATTTGTTCTTTAACCAAATATTAGAGAATTTTTCTCATACTCATCAAATGAAATATTGAAATGAAATATAAATTTCAGTCATTGAGTTCTTTAGAAATGTAGAATTCAAAATGATTTATGGAGTTATCATATAAGCTCTGGGGTTTATATGTGTTCATTCATATTTACAAATTCATACATATTTACAAATAAATCTCTGCTCAAACCCAGTTTCAATACATTGACATTCATATATTTTATTCATTTTATTTTCATAATTTGTTTACTCAGAAATACTGAATTTTAGAAATTCATTGCAATGGATTTCTAGGGATAGAACCTTATAATTGTGTTTATTAAGTACAAAACTCATTTTTTTTCTTATAATCTACTACGGGGTCATTTATTTTTGAGATGCATAATAATAATATTCTTCACCAATTACTTACCAGATCGATGTTAATTATTCTCAAATGTATATTTATGGCTCATAGAGAATTTGGACCATTTTGATAGAACTCAAAGTATTGGTCACATTATTGCATTTGATCTGGCATCTACAAATGGTAATGGTAAATATGAAGAGGGTTAAGAGACATTCCTGACAGATGAGGCTTAATTTTCTGCTTATACTTCTTTTAAATTATTTGTTAAATCATTCAAGTTTACTTGGCAGATCAGGTGAACTAAATCTAATGACTGCTCCCTGATTTAATCACTCAATTAAGTTGAAAAACTCGAGAAATGCTGTGTAGGTAAGCATGACAAAAGCCATAGAAAAGCTTAAGAACTTGGAACTTATAAATAAACACACCTTCTGGCATGGAAACTAGACTGGAATTAATAAAAAGATGTGAAAATTGTTTTACCTCAAAGGAGAAAAGAAGTGCAAGAGAAAGGAATCTAGTCAATGTGAAGCATAGGAAATGGAAATTCCCAAAGTTATAATCTGTGTGCCTCCAGCCCTCTCCCAGGAGATGATGTGCCGTCCACTAGTAGGAGAACTCTTTCCCTTCTCAGGCAGGCACACAGGGTGAGGATCCCTGATGAAGTTTCAGGAAAAAATAACTTGATGCTCTAAGCTGCTCAAAGTCACAAAACTCAATACCTATAGTCTGAGTTTTGTATCAACAGCAAGTCCTGTATCACTTCTGAAAAAAATAATCAGCTTCCCGTGTAGGTTTTCTCAAAGGGTAGACAGTACCCGACAAACCAAGATACATTTCAGTTACACTTATAACTTTTCATTCAGATTAAAACATAAGTATATTGTCATTTTGGGGTAATGCCAATCAGCACAATAAGCATCCACATCTAGAAAAAGCATGGCTGCTGGAGGTGGTATGCTAGAGTGGAGAGCCAGATACAGAGCCCCGGCCTAGACAATGATAGTTCTAATACCAGAAGTTCTCTGCAGCTGACATTGGCAGAGGCAGTGAAAGAGATCCAATTTGGTTTTTTTGTTTGTTTTTGTTTTGTTGTTTTTGCGGTATGTGGGCCTCTCACTATTGTGGCCTCTCCCATTGCGGAGCACAGGCTCCGGACGCGCAGGCTCAGCAGCCATGGCTCACGGGCCCAGCCGCTCCGCGGCATATGGGATCTTCCCGGACCGGTGCACGAACCCGTGTCCCCTGCATCGGCAGGTGGACTCTCAACCACTGCGCCACCAGGGAAGCCCTCCAATTTAGTTTTATTAGATCTGATAAAATAAGACAATCAAAGCCAGGCAAATCAGATGCCTAAGCAAAACCTAAAGTGAAGAAATATATAATTTTATACTAAAGTCAAATAAGATTCAATAAATAACTTGGGAGAAAAATTTTAACTAATGAGGACCCACTGTATAGCACAAGGAACTATTGTCAATACTCTGTAATGGCCTATATGGGAGAAGAATCTAAAAAAAAGTGGATATATGTATATGTATAACTGATTCACTTTGCTATAGAGCAGAAACTAACACACCATTTTATTTTTATTTTTTTAACATCTTTATTGCAGTATAATTGCTTTACAATGGTGTGTTAGTTTCTGCTGTATAACAAAGTGAATCAGCTATACATATACATACATCCCCATAACTCCTCCCTCTTATGTTTCCCTCCCACCTTCCCTCTCCCACCCCTCTAGTAGCACAACATTTTAAATCAACTTTACTCTAATAAAAATGTTTTAAAAAGCTAAAATAAAAATTTCCTTTCTTATTCTAAAGTTGCCCTGTGCAGCAAAGTCACCACTAGCCACCTGTTATTACTTACACATAAGTTTAACATAACTAAAATTAAATAAAATTCAATTTTATCAATTGTAGATTTCAGTGCTCAATAACCACGTGTGGCTAGCGGCTACTGTACTGCATAGTGCAGATCTAGGGCATTTCGATCATTACAGAGAGCTCTACTGGACGATGCTGCTCCAAATGATGGTCTCAAACATTTGTAGGATAGTATGGCAACTTGCATTTGCAAGGATATGTAACCCAGGTTTAAAGGTACAGCTTCTAAAAAGACAATTCTATGGAGATCAACAACTCTAATTCAGATGAAATAAAAGTTCAGACTTTCAAAACTTGTGACTAGATTTTGGACTGTGATGAAAACATCAAGGTCTTGTGGAAACACACAGTTGTCTTTTCTCATTGGTGTCTCTAAAATTCCAACAGATATGAGTGTATTTCTGTTAGTCATTCATGGATTCATTCATTCATTCAAAAAATGTTGAGTATAAGAGACATTTGTTGGACACTATGGAAGAAGGTCAAAATACAAAGAACGCAGAGATACAGACAGTTGCTATACGAGTCTCATTGCCGAAAAGTGGAGATACGCCGTTAGTGCTATAATGGAAATAGTTCTAGCTGATTTCAAAAAGGTGATTCTGTCAGAAATTTTGAGAGTTATTTAAGGCAAGATAAAACTGGGGACAAGAAAATAAGTTAATGTACCAAGTCTGAAATAAGGCAATAGTAGAGGTAATGAAAAGAAGATAAATTCAAAAATAGTCAAGAGGACAGTTGTCTACAAGTTCCTTAGAGATTGGGGCTAACTCTTAATATGTTAGTTCACTTATATTTATATCACTAAATAATCACTTCTTGAATGAAAAGATACTCAGGAGGAGAAGTTAATACAATTTATAGTAGAAGTCAATATAATTGAGTATAGGGGGGTAATGGAGAATGAGGTGTGAAAAATAACTCTCGCAAATCCGTTCCATCCTGTGTTCTCTTATCCTATTGTAAGACACAATTCTCCATGCTGTTGTCAAGCCAGAAACCTGGGAGTCATCTTTGATTCCTCCCTTACCTTTTCTCCACAAGCAATTATATCTTTTGACTCTAATTTCTTAATTTCTCTCAAAATTGTTCAAATTTTGTCATCCTTACAGGGATTACAACCATCAATTTCTTTTCATTGTTGTTTTGTGGGTTTTTTTTTAAAGACTCCAAATCTAGGTTCCTCCTCAAACGAATTCTCATCCTGCCACAGAGGATGGCATTCCTTTAGGGTCTTTCCTTCCTCCCCCTGATGTATTCACAACCTGAAAGGTAACCTTTGGACCCTAGTTAAGCTTTCACAGTTTTCTGAATGAGGTGTACTCTTGTTCCTCTTTTCCATCTTTAAACTTATCCCTCTACTGGCAATGCTCCTCACACCACACCACATACTTTGCCACATAGGTTCCGACAGGCAGCTTACACACAAACTCCTGAGGAGGCTTTCCCCGTCCATCTTTCCCGGTCTTCCATCTGGATTAGGTGCATTCTCCACAAGGTCATAATATCCTGTGAAAGAGCACTTTTCACAAAGGATTTTGACCTGTTTATTGTAATATATTTGATTTAGGTTTTTCTGCATCTTGTAGAATGCTTAGCAGTGACTCTAATCAGGATGTGAAATACAGAGAGAGGAGATTTGGGGAAAATCTATAGATGCCCAGTTGGTTATACAGAGGTGTCTGGCAATCAGAGAATTATTCTAGGCTTGATATAAATGTGAGAGTCACTGAAATCTAGTTAGCAATATAAGCAATGGGGTTGTAGTAAATATCCATGAAGAATACATTGAGAAAGACAAGAAGAAAGGCAGAGTCTCTAGATGATTTCTTGATTTCCCTTTCACTCCATAGTTCAATATTAAAAGCTAAATAAAAGACTCACTGGTAACCCATGCCTTCTCCCATCTTTCTGTCTGATCCTGTTACTAGCTTAGAATATTAATGACATTTTCATATTATATTTTCTTGATACTATTATTATTTCTTTAATTTTCAACTTGACTCTCCTAACATTTCAGTATAATCAGATCACCAGAACAGTCTTCTCTGCCACCCTCCATTCTTTGCCAATAGATTTTTGACTATTTATTAGTGCCTTGTTATTTTCTTGAGATGCACTGTTCACTTTTTTTTCAACAAATATTTATTGGAAATCTAAGCCTTGAAAATTTTCCACAGACACAAAAACAAATTATGTGAAAGAGAACAGGACATTGCCTCCCAGCTGCCTATTGAATAATCAAGAAGGATTTGTTCTACTAATAGACATAAGATTTTTTTTCCTTCCTTTCTTACTGGGAAAATCAGCAAAGTAAGTCTTTGTGTATGTGGATCCATGCATTTTCAACATTTTGTTTTAAGGTGACAGGCTCATGCACACCCCTAAGTGTTATTTGGGTGCTCTTCCTGGAAACACAATTGTCAAAATTGTCTTTGAAAAACTCAAATTTGCACACATAGCTTCTCTAGTCAAACACTTTTAGTATTTCTGACTGTACTAAACATATAGAATTCTTTACATGAGCATCAAAGCCTCTAATAAGGCAGTCTATGGTTAAATGCCAGTCTTACTCTCATGTCATTCTTTTCCTCGCTCACTGTGCTTTGGTTACACTAGTCTTTTATTTTCCCTGCCTCAGTGTTTTCACACATGCTATTCCTTTTTTTTAAACTAATTTATTTTTTTGTTTTTTAATTTATTTATTTAAAAATTTTAAATTTTATATTGAAGTGTAGTTGATTTACAGTGTTGTGACACATGCTCTTTCTTGAGTGATCCTTCCCTAGAACTTTCAGCTTCTCTCTCTTTCCTTATTCAATTCCAATTTTCACAGTTTAACCTAAAATTTAATTTACTCAGAGACAATCTTTATGTTCTGTACTCACTATACTGGGTAATTGGTTTAATGTGTAACAGTGTATCGATCTGTGTAATTATTTGTGCAATGTTTGCCTACCCATTATACCATAAGCTCTTTCAGAAAAATCCAGTCTCCTTGTTAACTGTTGAATCTTTAGTTAATGGTATAATATCTGTCTTACAAGAGTTTTTGAGGAAACTTTGTGGAATTAACATGCTTCAAGTTATTTTCTTTAGAGGGAATTTAATCATAAATCATGATCTACAGACTCTCAACTAGCCTTAACAGAAATATTACTGACACATGTGACAAATAGGATTTACTTCAGAAAGGACTGAATAATTAATTAACACCACAAGCATGGCAATGTAAAGCTAATCCCTAAAACATATCATTATGCACTTGAAACTATCATAAATGAATTATGTATATCAGTTCTGTGTCTGTTGCCACTATGATCACAAGAATTTTTTAAATTCTATTTTTAGACTTCTTTTATTGAAATTTAGCTAACCTTAAAACTAATTTGCTTAAATTTTTTCAGGCTATAAAATATAAATTAAAATTGTTTCTGAAAGAAAATTTTATATATCACAAATAATTGAACACCTACTATGTGAAAGACACTATGCTAAGTCCTAGAAGACTTCATAAAGAGATCTTAGATACATTTCTACTCGTAAGTTAGACCATGAAAAATAAGTAGAAACTTTTGTAGGGAGAGAATGAGATAAGAAACTTTCAGGTACAGCAAGTGTAGAAAATGAGAAAATTTACGGCAAAATTATTAATCAGTTATTGGGTATGTTTGGAATATAGAATTTTGGGGTGCACCAAGGAAAATGAAGCTAAAAGACAGTTTAGAATCAGTTTATATGAGTTCAAAATGTCTCTAAATGGCATGTCAAAAAGCTACTATTTATATTGTAGGTAACAGAGAAAACAATCAAAGACTATTTTGCTCTTTTCAGCAAACAAATGATTTATTAGGTCTATTTTGTAAAAAAATATAACACAACAAAAAAACTCTATTGGGGGTGTGAGGAGTGGAAAAATACTGGCAACAAAAAAACTAGGTAGAAAGTACTTGCACTGGAACAGCAAAGTGTAATAAGGATCCGGCCTCTGTGTGCCATGTATAAAGAATCCAAAATATCTGAGGGCATTTACTTGTTTACTTTTGTACCTCCTCCACAAAGTCTGTCCTAGGGACAGGCTATAGTTCGTATACTATATCTTTGTAACTTGAAGATCAACAGTCTTTGAAATGTAAGTGGAGATCTAGACAAGTGCTGAGGGGAAAGGGAAATTTTTAGGTGGAGATTACTTAAGCAGCAATTTGGAAAGACTGAAGCAAAATGAGTAATGCCAAATAGGTTGGAAACATTTCCTTTAAAGTCAGGAATAAACAAAGATGTCTACTGCTACCTATTATATTCAACATTGTATTAGCGGTCATAGCTCCATAAGACAAGAAAAAACTTAAAAACAAAAGAGGAAGACATTCATTATTTGCATATCATGTGGCTGTTTACATAGAAAATCCAGAACAACCTAGACTCAAATATATAGAAATAAAAGGAGAATTTAACAAGGTGATTGAATATAAGATATACTGAATATAAGATATATATATGTATACATGTATACATATATATGCATTTCTATGTACAAGTAACACACAGTATAAAAACAGCATTTTTAAATAGACAACATTTACAATAGCTACAAAAACTATAAATTACCTACGAATAAATAAAATAAATATGTGAGAACTATAAGCAAAGAATAGTAAAGGACATTAAAGAAGACAAGTAAGTGTCTATGAGTAAGAAATAAATTCTTTCCAAATGGATACAAAGATTTGACTCATTATGATTAAAATTCCAACTGTGTGTGTGTGTGTGTGTGTGTGTGTGTGTGTGTGTGTGTGAGATCTGAATGGTTGATTTTGAAATTTAGGTGATATAACAAGATACTTCTCAAGACAAAGAATAAGAAATTATTAAATATAAAACCCAGAAACAGACCCATGCATATAGGAAAACTTAATATGTTCCACATGTGGCATAGGACACCACTGAGAGAAGATACCATTTAACAAATTGAGGCGGGAAATAGTTATACAGATGGGGGGGAAATAATGTACACATTTGAATTTAACTAAAATTATAAAGTAAAACTTTGAAATTTTTAGAAAAACACATAGATGAATACCACTGTTATCACTAAAGAAAACGTTTCTTATACAGGGTTCCAAAAGTGCTAACAAAAAAGTAACAGAATGATAACTTGAGCAACGTTAAGATTAGCAACCTCTGTTTATCAAACAGCCTTTAAGGGAAGTGAAAAATACATAGGTAACACATGGCGAAGAGCCGTTTGCAGAAAATAATATCAAGTAACAGATTAGATAATATCACTAGTATATAGGCTTCTAGAAATCATTAAGAAAAATAATTCAATCGAAACCTTAGTAAAAGACCTGAGTAGACATTTCAAGGAATGTGAAACACATGTAGCTAATACACATAAGGGAAGATAAAAATTGTACTAGTCAAGAGGGAAATGCAAATCAAGACCACAATGACATTTGACACGTTTGATAAGCAAAATTATTTTTTTTAAATCTGACAAAATCCAAGAGTTTGAGAGGGAATGGATTATCAGTTTCTCTTACATATTAATGATGAAGATGCTGATTGGTACAGTGGCTTTGGCAGTGTTGTAGAGCAGAACATTGACATACCCTGAGGCTCAGAGTATATATAACCAAGAAGAATTTTAACACATTAGTGCCAGGAGACATATACAAAAATATACATACTAGCACGATGTACAGCTTAAAAAAGAAAAAAAAAATTCTAATACCCACTATCTGGACAACAAATAAATAAATTATAGTAGGTGCAGTCAATAAATATTATACAGTTAAAAATGATGAACAAGAGCGCTCAGGAGAAAAACAAATCTTAGTAATATAAATTTCAGTTTAAAAAGGAAGTTTCAGAAGACATTCTGGAGTGTTACACTTGTTCTCTCTCTTTCTATCCATCTGTCCCCCAGGAAATTTACACTTCTACTCTGTATTGACTGAATAGTGCCTAAGAACATTGGAGTCATTCTGCCTGAGTTTGACAACTGCAATACTTTAAAAATTGATTTCAGTTCTCCTGTCAGCGGTTTCCTTGTCTGTAAAATGATAATAATATTAGCCCTAGCCCATAGGGTTACTCAGAGAATCGGAGGAGGTAATTCATATAAAGTACTCATTATACATTATGGCACAAAAATTGTTAGCAATCTTTATACTGATTATTGAATTCCTCATGAAACTGTGAATTTTTGCCTACTAAATATTTTGAACCTGTCTCTGTTGATCTTCACTGCTATCAATTGGGTTTAATCTAAACTGACATAGTATCTTACCCAGACTACTTACTGATATGACCTCTTCACTAATCTCCTATAACCGCTCTGTTACCTATTTAAACCATGCTCCAAATTGAAGCCTGAGTGTTCTTTACAAAATGCAGATCTTATCCAACAATCTTGCTTCTGCTTAAGAGATTTAAACGGTTTACATTGCTCTTTGGATAAAGATCAAATCATTGAGGTCACTTGTATTACCTTGCCAAAGTCCGGCTCTGAGCTATATTTTAAATGTATCTCCATTACATATCCCCATGCCTTCTTTGTGCTCCATCAACACTGGCTGCCTATCAGTTCCTCAAGAACATGCCATACTCCCTCATATCACACGACTCTTACAGGTACTTTGTCACAGGCTTGTGAAACTTTTTACTGAGTATCTTCTTCTCATCCTTTATATCTCAGTGCAATCATCACTTCCTCTGGTAAGTCTACCCCAATTTTCTAGTCTAAGTAAGGTTCTTTTATTATAGGCTCTCATAAAACACCATACCTTTCCTTCCCATCACCTGTGTGAAAGAGAGTCAAGTGCATTTTTTGGTAAACTTCTGGACAAGAGCTAAATATTTGAGATTTGTCTATTTCACCCCATTTCAACAAGAATGTTCTCAGTGTTCCAAAGTCAATTGTGAGGTAACTGTTCACTTCTACCATGAAAGGAAAGCAAGAAACTTTTAAACAAAAAGAAAAAAAAAGGAGCACTGATACAATATTTTCTTGTACCTAGGTGAGGACAAAGGAAAAAAGAATCAACACAAATGGCAATAGTTTAGGTCAGAGAAAAACTTAGGTAAAGTTATGGTATCATATTTTGCATATAATGGGAAATCGCCACCCTGAGTAATAGGATGGCAGTAATGCTCTAACAGCAGAGTTGACATCTCAGTTTATGTTCTCCATACCTGGAAGAATCCTACCCTGTGCCACGGTTTGAAGTAATAGACATTACATAGTCCTGGGAGGAACACAAACCAATAATATGTTTCATTACACCAGTAAGTGCTTCTCTGTGCATCCTTTATAAATGTAATCCAATTTTTCACATTTTCAACTAAAACTGCACTACTTGAGATTAAGTGGGTGAAGTCTCATCATTCATCTGAATCTGAAAGAAAGGAGCACTTCTTGGTGACAGCCCTTTTCAGTTCGTATTTATGCATTTAGCACATTTAATTAAATTCAGCCTCCTCTTCTAGACTTTAAATTATCACAACAAGCACCATGTCTCTTTTTGATCATATTGCATACCCAGGATCTAACACAAAACTTAGTTTATAATGTAGGTTCACTGATTTTTAAATATAGACAAATGGGTGCATGCTTATTCTTGATGGCAGGGCACAGAGTAACAGGCCAATTCTAACCAAGGTGTCTGGGTTTTTAAAGAAGGAGGAAGAATATTTTGGGAATCAAAGGAATGGTTATATAAGACAGGTCTTTGTCTATAACTAAATGAAAGGTATTCTGAAAAGAAATTGCCAACTGCTTCCTCTTTTGTTGAATTTCAAGACAAATATTGTCATAAGGGAAAATCCAGGTTTCCATTAGGGAAAAATATAAGAAATGTAAAGAAAAACAGTAAGATATGGGAGAATCGGATAAAAAGAAAACGGTAGTGGTAGATGGCAAACAGGTGGTAAATGAACAAAATAGGGAGTGAATAGAACAAGGTAGGGTTTAGTGGGTTGGGGTGAGAGACCAGAAATACCGGGAGGGCAGAGATTGCAATTTGTTCCCCCCAATTTTTCATACATTTTTTAGTAATAGAACACCTGATTTTTAGGGGGCATATGGCTGCCCAAATTAAAGTCTACATTTCCTGTTCTACCTTAGAGCTAAGTGTAGCCATATCATTATTTCTGACCAACATAATGTGCAACTTGTGGTATGTGTCCTTACAAGGAAGGAGCAAGACCCTTTTAATTTCTTTTTGTTCTTCCTCCTGGTGGAAATGTGATTATATTGGTTGGAGCTATGGCATTTATCCTAAACTATATGAAAACCTTAGATTAGGAGCTGAGATACAAGATACATGTTAAAAAATAACTTAAAATATTATAGAAGGAGCATGTGTGTAGTGTGTCTTTTATTTCCCCTTTTAACATGAATTTTGTCCAAGGTGAGGGGGATTTATGATTTTAGATTTTTCAGTGTATATATCAAATCCAATGATATTGGATTAGATATTAAACTCTACATATTGACCTTAAGGTTAACTGGGCTGGTAATTGAGAGAGTTATATTTTTGATGGTATAATATTATAGAAATCTCTAGTTGAAATGTAGGAAAACAGCTACTCTTCTTTGTAAAGAGGCAGGGATATACTTGTTTAATTTTTTTTTTAATTACACTCATAATAAATGTGAAGGCAAGGTACAGTGTAAGGCAGTACATTAAAGAGGATTCTTAAAATCTTACAGTTCATCGTGGTTCACTAAGAAAGTGTTCCTTATCTACATTATAACACATACGTCTTGAGCTTTACAAAATGAAGTTGGAATGTTTTGAATTAGACCTAAGCCCTTAGGGTATAAATTACATTGGATTCCAAATTTAGCATTATTTGACAGGCACTGAAATCTTCCCCATTTCAAAAATATTCTTGGGCTCCATTTTGTGAAATTCCTTTTTATTGTGGAAGTATCCCCTTTACATACCGAGTTAGAAAAAATATTTGTAAGAAGTCATTGACAATATTACATTCTTTACAATTATAAAAGCAAGGTCTGTTCTGTCTCTACTCTATTAGAACCAGAGTAGTTCTAGTTTTTATTTGCCTCCTATGCTGGATTTCTGCATAATATTTTCTTTAGAGACAGGGTTCTTGTTCCAGATAAGAGTGAAGGATTGAATGCATGCATCAAATTTTGCTCCCTACTCAACCATAAAAATTATAGTAGAGAGGTATTTGTTGTTGTTGTCGTTGTTGTTGTTTTAAATGTATAAAACTCCAAGAATAAGAACAAGAGAGGTGAAAATTTCAACAAAATTTTTGGAAGGAGAAAGCACATGAACAAATGATAGTTAACCAAGCAGAATGGAAAAAATAGAATTCCAAGGGGTCAGTGTGAAAAGCTGAGAACCAATCAGATTATATCACAGAATCTTCCAAGGCACAGGACCCAGCTGTGCAATATGCCTTAATAACCAATAGTGTAGGAGAAAGAACACAACAAGGAGGTGTGAAAAGTTGAGAACCAATCAAATTATATCACAGAATCTTCCAAGGCACAGGACCCAGCTGTGCAATATGCCTTAATAACTAATAGTGTAGGAGAAGAATACAACAAGGAGGACCTATTGAATGTAGTTTGAAAACAGTGGATCCCTGTATTCTCCTCCCTCTTCTCACCCCTCTGAGGCTGTTCTTCACCCCTCATCAAAGTGATAAGGAATTATTCTCAAAAGAGAAAAAATGAAGGACTCCAGACTAGAAGATGCCAGGTCCAGTTGAAAGCCTGACTGCTAAATTTAAAACAGGGTGATTAAGTGATCTTAGTCATTCTGAATGCAGAATGCAGAGATCTCAAGAGCGCTTAACCTATGATTAGCAGAACATTGGCAGTCAGGGCCTTAATCTCCAGGCAGAAAATTAAAAGATACTCTTCTGGGTAATCAAAGGAAAGATCCAAAGATAGGGACATTTTGAAGGATTCATCAGCAAATAGTCCCTCTAGACTAATCTATGGTAAAGCTCTAATTAGGTAAATATTCTCCCCTACTGTGCTGTGCACATAGAGCTTCCAAATCAGATTTTAGTCCCCTTTTCTTAATCATTAACAGTTTGCTCAGAATTAACAAGTATCTGAAGAAAACCTCTAATATGGAAGATAGAAATCCAAACAAGCACATAGGAAAATACAACTGGGAGAAAACTGAGGTCTTTTCAGGGAGAAAGAAATGTCCTAAGATTACTATTAATGTCTTCAGAGATATAAGAGAAATTATTACATTCATAAAACAAGAACTCATAGAAATTAAAATAATTTGGCAGAAATGAAAAACTCAATACAATACTTGGAATATAAAGATGACAGAAATGAGAAATAGGAAAGCAAAGGTAATAAATGTAGACTCAGCAGTTTGGTAGCTCCAGTATCTCAGGATGCTGGGGACAAGCAGAAGATCAAACAAACCTAAGAGAGAATTTAAAAAAAAAAAAATTCACATACCAAGAATTGGAGATCTGAATGGCTTCACGTTTGTACAGCGTGAATTAGAAGTAAGAAAACAATGAAAAAATGCTTTCAAATTTATCTAAGAAAATTATTTTCAATTTAGAATTCTACACCCAGCAAAACTAATAATTATTTATGAGAGTAGAATAAAAGCATTTTTACACATGAAATAGCTCAAAAAGTTGACCTCTTGGGTAATCCTTCTTTAGAAGTCACCAAAATTAGAGATAAACCTAGAAAAGGGAGAACATCTGTTAAAGGCAACAGGGGATCCTACATGGTAGAGAGCCTAAGGGGATCCTCAAATGGCAAGAATCTCACAATAATGATTGTGCGGCAGACACAAAGGGCCACTCTCGTGGACTCAAATTGAGCAATAGGACTCGAATTACAGATACACTCAGGACGGTCATGACCAAATTCTCACTGCCATTTACCATCTTTTAAACTGAGGACAAAATTCCTAGGTGAGCCTGGCCCATATTATTTTTTTCCTGCTCTGTTTCCGGAAACAGCTGGGCACTCTCTTCTCTCTATTAAAGTATTCTGCTTAAATTTACACCTCAGAGTTGGAGGTGAGTGACACTAAGCCTAGTTTCAGAATATATAGAATAGCCCACTCCCAGTGACAAACAATTCTTGGTGCACACTACAGCCAGATGCCATGATTCTCTTGTACATATGCATTGTATATGATTTGCTATATGCAAATTTCATAGTAAACAAACATTAAAAAGCATTGTGCTAAAATACTTTAAAATCGTTAGTGTTTAGTACATATACTCATTCAGTAATAACAAGGAACTTATTCTTAAAAATATGTAACTGAATTGCAAAATATTTGAAAGATTTTAATTAATAAAATATCCTTATCCATTTTACATATTTGTAAAATAGAATCTGTCCCCTTGCTGCTCCCATAATGGTTAGGGTTATTCTTGTAAATGTGTGGATATATCTCCTTGGTATTCTCATAGTTGTTAGGGTTACTTAGCTGTGAAATACAATGAATATAAATCCTTGATACTTTCATCTGGTTAGGGTTATTTAATTGTGGCGTGTGTAAATATACCCCCTTGGTGTTCCATACTGGCTAGAGTTCTTTATTTGTGGTATATGTGTCTCCACTGATTACCTGGAGTCATCAGGTTACATTGTCGACTAGAATAGGCATTCTCTTCCTCTTCTTTTTATAATTTGAGTGTTAGATACTGGAGAATAATCTTACTCCAATATATTGCCTTTCCAGAGAGAGGAGACATTCTTTTACTGGTTGAAATTATTTTGAAAGTAATCAAGATTTTTATTATAATTAAGAATAGTACTTCATATACACATAAGCACCCAATGAGTAGGGCAGTATCTGTTTTGGCAATAATGCAGGAACCTTTTAGGAAGTGGATAAAAGTTAAATATTACACATCATTTATATGTTCTAAACTACCTTTGGAGTTAAAATACAACAGGTTTTTTAATACTTTTTGAAATTTGTTAACTTAATACTTAAATAAAATTATTATCAAATCATACCAAAGATCTAAATAGTTATTTCCTATTTAAAAATAATTAAAGTTGTCATTTTCTGCCAATTATTAAGGTTGTTTAATATAATGAAGAACTGAATTTAGAAGTTCTTTAAAATCTGATTAGAATCTGATTGAGGAAAAGCTTAATATTGACCAAAATCTAAACATTTTTATAAGCTATGTTATTTGAGGTTATTTACCACTAAAAAAAAAAAACAAAAACAAAACCAATGCTCAGATTTGTAATAGTGACTTATATAACTCCCTAAAGTTAAATTTTGGGACAGAATGAAGTTTTTTGTGTTTTTTTTTAACTTATTGTTGATATTGAGCCTATCTTTTCCTCTCCCTTCATTGAATTATATTATCAATGCACAATTAATTCTTAAATTGGACATCAGTTGAACTTCAAATATAATATCAGCAATCACTATAGTCTTACACAACCCTATTGACATAGTCAATATCCACTCACAGAAGAGGTAAGATCATGACTATAGCCTCTAGAACTGCTAGTTTTCTCATTTGAACTGCACTAAGCCTGAAGATTACATTTTATATCCCAGTCCAGCTTTTCTTACATCTGAATAGCTCATGGCCTGAGCTTTTTTCTTCTTTTCTCCAGGTAGTTGGGAAGTGGCCATCCTTGATGACCTGTATACTTCCCTTCATGCAAGGAGCATATTGTGTATTCCTTTACCCATACAAGAGAAAAATGAAAGTCAAAGATGAAAGTAAAATGGACATAATTTTAATGATTTTTTTAAATTTTGTGCATTGGATTCAAACAGCAAACTGTGTGCACTCAACTGTTATCACAATGTTGTCAAGAGTTCTGTGTCTTTTACCATTTTACACACAATTGTTCGTTACAGTATGTTATCAGCCTCGTGGAAACCAGGGGTGTGGCATGGTAAGCAGTGGTGGTAGTGCACCTAGCTTTTATATTATCTAACTTGAAAATATTTCTCTTCTATGATTCCTTTTTTTCTTGATAAAAATAGTTTTCACCAAACGTTGGTGGTGCACACGCACTACCATTCATGCTTGACATCACACCCCTGACAGGAACGCATGTTCTTATTTTGTTGATAAAAAGTATTACAAAAATTTCCATACAAAAACTATTTTCATAGAAATCTTGCATTTCCACAAATAAACCTGAACATTTTTTTGAAAAAAACTGCTCAAGAATTTTGTTCATTTAACATTGTGACTGTATTGATAAATGCAGTCCACGTCAAAGTTCACCACACGTACTTTTCTTTAGATGACCAGTCCCCTTTATCCTTTCACTGAGATCTGCCCAGGCTCCATCAAGTTCATTTATAGCAGGAAGGAGGGTTTGGATTAACATATCTGAATGTTAGAATGAAAGTTTCAGTCTTCCACAGAACTATCAACACTCAGCCCTCTTTTACAACTTAAGACAAAGATTGCAAAACATCATCCTTTTTAATTCAGAATCTCTGAACCAACTGTTGTTTTTTTTCTCGGTGCGGGAGTGGGGAAAGGGTGTCTGGGGAATAGGTAGGGATTTGATAGAGTTACATGTTAAATCTCCTGCCATGGTGAATATAAGAGAAAACATTATTTCCTTGGTAATTGACATTTCTATCTCAATCAGTGACACAGACTGTCGAAAAAACAAAAAGAAAGAAAGAAAAACACTGATGAAGATCTGCTTCATATTCCACTTGCCATGAAAGTCAGATTTGTTTTGCATTACATTTTTATCACATCTTATAAACACGTATTGTCAATTCAGATGATCATTATACTGAGTAGTTGGGGGCTAGTAACATCACTACCCTCTTATCTGGATGTTCAGAAGACTGTATTGTTTCTTGCAACACTACAGTTTTTGCTGATTCCAAGTATTTTTATTCTTAATGATTTTTTTACCTCGTTACCCTTGGGGCAATTATGCTCCATCTCCTGGCAACAGTTGGGCCTCAAAAGGAACCTGTAATTTCTTACTGAACTGCATTTGAAACCAGCCACAAATGCGTATGTAACATTCACTCAGAAGAAGGGAGGAACCCATGATAAACAGTTTAACCCCGTGTAACTTGGTTCTCCATGATGCCTGTAACTCAAGTCTGATCACTGCAACTGCTTAGATCACAGAGTCTCTAGTTCATAGACACAGCGGCATGAGGTAACTCATTTTATTTTGCACAGGTTGCATATTTCCACAGGAAACATTCTCGCTAAATTGTTTGGAAAAACAGACGACAGTTTGTGCTTGGGTGTTTGGCCTCCCAGCTTTATGCCATGGTTTCTTTACCTGGCAACCTTCTGTCGTTAAATGTGTGCATGTTGATAACTTCTTCTGTTTTCACAATAACTGGGGCCTGTGGCTTGTGTTTTACCCGACGCTGGCACTTCAGGGACATCCTCAATTCCTCTACCATGGCACTACAGAAGGACCTCTACAGAATAACAAAGAAAACGAAATATTACAAAACAGATCCATGGCAACGGTCCTGAAACAATATTAAAATCGTTCTCAAAGACTTGTCAACATAGCAGCCTTGAAGTTTTGAAAAACTCCATTATGAAAATTATAACAAATTATTACAATTTTAATATACAAATCATGATAATTAAAATATTTTATCAGAGTGGGCAAGTTTAAAGAAAATCTCCACCTGATAGTGAAGTGAACTGCCAACTAGGAATGCATACATTACATATATGTTGAATAAGATTTTCAGATATAAAATTAACATTATAAGATATAAATCGACCTTAAAATTTAAATATAAGCACATATACACAAATTGGTTACCAGAAATCCATTTTTGCTATTTTAAAAAATTAGAAAAAAATGAACTGGTTTTTAGATCACAACATGAGATATGAAAATTTTCTTTAAACGTGGATTCTTCATCATGCATTTCATAACAGAACAAAAATAGTACTCACACATTTAGACATAAAATATGGAAAATAATTTCTGCTATTCATTGTATCATTTTGTGATTCTGCCTGTAAAACTATCGATGATGATTACAAACACGTATGAGCTAATCATGAAATGACATTGTATCACATTAAAAATCCATGCACACATATTAACTTCTTTGTCACCATCAGCTTGATAACTGAGAGCTGATAAATAATTTATTCCATGAAGAAAAAAATGACCCTATACGTAATTTTTTTCTAAATTCCTGTTTTATTGGCAATAGATTTGCCAGAAATTCTGTATATCTGGGGCTCATTATTACACACTCCTCAAATTCCTATTACAGAGTCAAAACGTAAAATAAAAATTTGTTAGTCTCCCTCCCCAGCTAATTGAGGTACGTGTGTTAGGTACACATAAATCAGATTCATGAACCAGTTTCACATTGTTGTTGACATTCAGATGGTCTAAGACTTAGGCTCTTTCTGTGCAAGAACTAAAAATGTGGACAACAACTAAAAATGTGGACAAGTATGAAAAATTTACAAAATTCCAAAAAGTGATATGGAAACATAATGAAATAAACCTAATTAAATATACACGTGAAGACTTAGTTTTTTGCTTTTGGTATTGCTTCTTTGTTGTTTATCAGCTTAGGCTAATTCCAAAATAATACAGGATAAAAATATTTAATACCATATACATGCCTTATATTTAAAAAAAATACTTTGTATACATCACCTCTGTGACACAAACTAATACTGAATTAAGGTGGGCATCTGTACAACAGAGAAAACGGATTCAGAGAAAAGATAAGTCACTTTCTGCAGCTCACACCTACACCTCCAGCAAGATATTCTGATACCAAATTTTGTGATTTTGACCCTGCCCTAATAACTTCTTGTACATTCCTGGCTATATTCTCATTTTTCTTTTATGGATTCCTGAACAGTTTCCTTAGTGATCTTCCCACCTCTATGTCTAGGCCATTCTCAAAAAGCTCGCCATTATCAGATAATCTACTGTTTTAAACACCGGTTATTAATAGTATTTTTTTTGTCCAAGAAACAGGTAAAATCCAATTCTCCTCTTTTTTCTATCATGACCTCTCTGAGTCAGCTCTACCTCATCTCTCCCTCCAACCTTTTCCTTTTTTCCCTACACACACTCTTCTCTTTGGACCTCCAAGTTTTTTCTACTTTGCTTCTTGCTCTGTTACCTAGCAGAGTTCCTTCATCTTTCACATCAATCCAGCTTTATCCCTTACCTCCAGACATGACTCAAATTTTAACTTATTCAGGAATCACTTTCCAATTGATCAGGCTCATTATTTTCACTGAATTCAGTATTTTTCATTCATTATCATGTTTCTCTTTCTGGCCTCTAGGTGTATGCATCCCTCTCACTGAATTGTAAAGAGCAGAGATTAAGTGCTCATGGCACTGACTTGTACACACATGTTCTTTAAATGTTGACTGAATTAACAATAGCCATACATGACCCTAACATTTTAATTATTTTTTAACGTTTCTAATTCAATTGCTTAAAAAAAGCTTAAAAAGGTTTTTCTTCAGAAGCTTAGTAAAATGCGTTGTGTACAAGTGATCTAATTAATCAGATAAAACTTTAATAACATTAAATTAGTAAAAATATTAATTTATTAGTACTTGTAATGGGAGATGATTATGTGCTACACATGAATTCCCCATTAACTATGGAGTTATTTCTATGCGTTATTTATTATGTGTTCAATAATACAGTTCCGAAATCCATGAATTCTATTTCTATTAAAGGATCTATATGACACCTGACAGTCAGTATAGGGACACAGTGTTTCTTGTTGCTTAATACCTACTATTAGATGTACTTATTAAGAACATGATGATAATGATGATGAAGATGGTGATGATGACAACACTGTAGAAATGGAAAAATCTGACTCCAAAAGAGGGAGGAATACATAGTCTTGAGGTAACTTAGTCTTGGTTCTCTGTTGAAACATTTAACAGAAGAATTGATTAGGTAATGTAACAAGGTCAGAACTTGATGCCATCGACACTTTAAAATGTTACAGGACATGGCTAATGCTGAATTGTTTGAAATAAGCCTTCATTTAAAACAAATAAATTTTCTAAATGTTAAATAATTTATAACACTGTCTTTGGCAAGCTGAAGTTTTAGACATTTTGATTATACTAATTTTAAAAAGTGACAGAATAGAAATATTGTTTTGTCCATAGTAAGACAGTGATCTAAACAACTGATTTTCTTAGAAAAAAAAATCTTATACATACCCATTCAGCTATGAAATGACTCAATTTTATTTCCAGTAAGTTAAAAAGTAAACTGTATTAGTATCCTGTACTTAACTTCAGACTACAAATAAAGACATTTAAACTCTTTTAAGCAATTTTATGTAATGTAAATTTTATAATGCTGATTAACATAAAACATAGGTAAAATCCCTGCCCCAAAGATTGCAATACTTTTATCTTTTATAATTTAAACTTAAGTAAATAATATTTACAAATTTAGAAGCTATGAAAATTATAAACATGTAACCCCACCATTACTATTTTAGGCTTTCTCTATTTTACAAAGCCATTAGAAAGTGAAAATTTTAATCAAGAAACCTTTAAGCAATCAGTAGCCTTGATTATATAATGTCATTCATCACTTTTGTTAATTTTTTCTCTGAATAAGCTGAATTTTGCCAGTTCTTTTTTGATCTATCAATGTAAGTTTACCTAAAAAATTGTTTTATCTTAGGTTCTAATAAAGTCACCATAAGACAATAGGTTCTTTTCTCACTTGTATAACATTTCTAATCCTTCACAAAACTATGAAAACCTTTAGATTTGAGCAAGAGTTTGGAATCAACATGACAAATTTTAAAAATTAATGATACCATAAAGTACAGTTCACTTGTGGCATTAGGGCAAATACATATTCTTTTCTCTTTTTAAAGCTTTAGAATGTAAATTCCATATCTTGATCTATGTAAGAATCTAAAGTTGAAACTGTAGAGATGATTGTGAAATATAGTTGTTTCCCTGTGTTGTATGTTGCCAAAAAATTAGTCTGATTTTTAAAGTTCTAACTTGTTGTCATTTGATAGAGACAAATTATCTTTCCTACTTCATATCATGATCAGAATTTTTAAAATGTCTTTTTTACTGAACTATGAAATAAGGTTTTGAAAAACCCAAATGCGCTTGACAGGAAATTTCCTGGGTTATAATGAAGAAGAAAGAAGATGAGGAGGAGGGAGAAGGGGAAGAAGAAAGAATAAAAGAGAGAGAGGGAGAGAGAGGAAGGAAGGAAGGGAGGGAGGGAGAGAAAGAAAACTACCATGCTTTTCAAATTACTTCTTAGAGATAGAAACACACGAATTGTGTCATTAAATAAAGTTTCTTAGGGTGAAAACAACAACAAAAATGTTTCTGCACAATATAACAGACTACAAAAAGAAAAAAGAAAGGTGCAAAGATACTAACCATTATTAAAAACCTCTTTTAGTAAGTTTCAAAAGTTTACTAAACAGTGTCTGGATGGTAGGGTGGCACTAACCAAATAGAAGATTCCTGAAAATGAAAATTTAAATCTTTGAGCTGTTAGCATGTATAATTGCATTTAAATTATTAAACTCATTATAAAATTCACTATATTTAATGAGGCAACCTGTATTTACACATCTCTAATTGAAACAATGAAGGTCTGGAAATCTTAAAAATATGAATTTGGCTATATATACATTGCCTTTTAAACAAGCTATTTTCTTTTTTAATTTTAAGTATAAGAAAACACATAAATAGTCTGCAGATAAATGTTCTCAAGAATATCATTCTTGGTGTAATAGAATAATTTATTCTTAACAGCTTAACTTTCTAATTTACAGATATGTTTATATGATAACATGATGTGACAGCACTTTGAGAAGTACATAAATTGTTTTAATATTAGAAATCTAGTTGTAAACATGCTCCACATTGAACACTGATATATTTAAATTTCATTTTTAAGTTAAAATCTTTATATTTAGCAATGTCTTTTTTTAAAAAAACAGCCACTGATGAAAAATAACCAGTTTAATTTTTTTAACTTTGAAGCTCATCACTTTCATGTTGAATATATAGTCATTTATCAATTGAAAGAGAAATAATCATAAATATTACATGCTACTATCAGGTCTCTATTTAGTATATATTTTTTAAGGAGGAAACTGTTTTATACATCTTGCTGTCCTATTCTTTGATGGTATAAAATTAACTAAATGATATTCCAATATTCATTCAGAATAATTTCCAACCATTTTTGCATACAGTTTCTATCTGAAGCCCTATTAAAACATCTTTAAGCTGCTTCTAACAGATTTTGTGGTGCAATGTCCTAATATGTACTAGCGTATATCAACCAAACTGTTTTGTTTTGTTTGTCATTTAAATTATTTAACTGATTACGGATACCTCGTTCATTCTCAGACATTTTCTAATTAATTTCTGATGCTGTAGGCCATTTGACCAAGAATTCCAGATCACATGTAGTAGAGACAAGTCCAAACAGTCACTGTAATTAATCCCTGCAGAAGATTATTCCACATTAGATAATAATTAAATTAACTAAATAATAACTAAAAGGAAATAAAAAGTATATTTGATGTAATATGCAATATTTTATATTAATGTTGGTGCATTGAATGAGGAAGATAAATGTCATTTAACATGGCCCGTTCCTTTTGATTTGTACTCTTTAATTGGCAGTCTTTTAAAAATATCAAATAGCTAATGCTATACATCAGAAGTATGAATTTACCTAAGGCTATATGAATGTAACAGTGAAGCAATGAGAGATGAAAAATGACTAGTTAAGACACTTATGTCACAATTATATTTATATAGCAACTTCGATCTTGACATTCAGTTTTAGAGCAGCTCTCTTTTAAAAAAATTATATTATTTAGATAAGCTGTGCAGTCAGACGGGTATGCATATAACTGGTAACCGAGCTAAAAGAGGAACACTATTCTCTTGACTTCCATTCTGTAAGTGTGTTATTATATTAGCCTGCCTCATTAACAGTGATTTGAATTTCAGCTGAGGCTTCTACCTGGACTCTCCTCTTAATAAATGGTAATTTTTTGAACACTAAATAATAAATCAGACAGAAAAAAATTAGGGGGCTAAATTATTTTTTCTCAATAGATAAAATGACAAAGCATCCTACTCTTTAGCCTGGATTATTTTACAATGATAAGCATAACCAAAGATTAAAATATTCTCAGAAACCTTAACTCTTACAGAAACAGTTACTGAATATCATTATAGTGCATTTTGCAAATACAATGAGATGGAGAAAAACGGGGCGTCATTATGCATTTTCACACTTTCCCTACTTGAGCCAGAAATATCAATATATAAGGTCTGACAAGCTTCAATACCACTTTAGTTGATACAGCTGTGAAGTCAATTTTAAGAAAAAGTAGTGTTAATCATCATATTCTTGCTAGCAGTCATAATAATAACAATTTTTCAACAAAGTGTATAACATCCAAATAACTAATGCTTAATTCCAGGAGAGCTCTCTTTCCTTTAAGGTGCAGCAGTTAAAATATAACAGCTTTAGAAATAAAAATGATAATTATATTATAACAACAGCTGCTTATTATATGCCAGACACATGCAAAAAACTATGTATATAACCTAGATTAATTTCAAAAACATTTTCATTTGTGGTGTATTTGTAACCCATTCATTTATTTATTTTAAAAGATTTATAGAAAAAGTTAAGTAATTTTATCCAAGATTGAACATACTTGAAGAATGATCCCAAGTCTTTTTTATTTCAAAACTCATGCTTAATGTCCAGGAAAATGAAATGACTATACAGGGCTCATGATCAAAGCCCATAATCTGTCTATCTAATTCAAACTCCTACTGCACACATCTTGTCAACAGAACATCAGAGAGAAAAACTGTCAAGAAAAATAGTTAAATATTCTACCTCCACTTTGTGTAGTGTGATATAGTGTAAATAGAGTTAGTCTAGGCATCTTTGACCTTGGGAAACACACTTGACACTTGAGATACTTATCCTCATCTGCACAATATGGATAATAATCTTTGCATAGCTCTCAGAGTAACTTCGTACTCAAATGAGATATTACACTTTAGAAATTCTAAAGCCAGTTATGAAAATCAGCTACAATCTTATTTTAAAACCTTATTTATGGGCATAAAAAGAGGATGAGTTATCATAAATGAATGACATAAAAATCTTTTTGCTGATTTGCAACTACTTGCAACTATTTAGTGAGTAAAATGAAGATTAGCATCTCATTTTGAAGTATGATTTTATATTTATATGTAAAATCATTTTTAAGACCCATCCAGTTAGTCCCTATGTAGGTTATTAGTGGAA